>NC_044031.1:398944958-399244958 GCF_901765095.1 Microcaecilia unicolor | reverse complement strand
GGACAGTGTGGTCCTTCAATGACAGAACTTTAATGTCTCACTCTTAAATTCTCCAAAATACCTGCTACATTAGATCTCAGGCTACCCCAAACTGAATGAGCAACACTGTTACTTCCTTTGCAGCTTCCACTGTGATGCCATGTCCAATCAACCCAAAACCTGCTGTTCCTGTTGTGTGAAAACTGCCTTCCTAAGCACGCAGAGATTCTTTTAGCACTCTGATTTACCTGAAGCTGGTGGTGGCAGGGGTAGTTTCCATGTTGAATTCTGCCACTGGCACTCCTCTAGCAGCTACCTGAGGAGCAAACATGGCAGCAGGATAAACCACTGAAGAGGTCCCAACCTGCAGATGATACACCAATAGCATTGTAAAGCAAGAACCTTGGACAGACAGGGGGAAATTCAGTAAATGGCACTCAAAGTTATGCACCAGGAAGATCCACGCTAAACTGGTATTCTGCAAAGGGGACTCTGTGCAAAGCATCCTTTGCAGAATACTAGCTTAGTGTGATTTTTATGCTTAACTTTGCGATACTGTGCCCAACTTAGGTACAGAAATGACATTCTATAACACTGCATCTAATTCCTGGGAACATCCCTGACCTGTCCATGCCCCTTTGCAGTTGCATGTGTGAGAAGTTAGGTGCTCAGTTTACAGAATAGGAGCATGTCAGCTATGTACGCAACTGCTAATTAGTGCATGAGGCCAATTATTGGTATCTCCAATTAACTGCTAATTTAGTGCCAATTAACTAATTATGTTACACATGTAGCCTTACTTATTCTATAACTGAGCATGAAATTAGGTATCTAACTTCAGGTGCCATTTATAGAATTTGGGGAACAGGTTACACAAGCTATGTACACATCATATCTTACCAAATGCCCTGATTATCTGGTAAACTGATAGACTCTGTATGTGCTCTCCTCTCCTTGTCAGAGGCACTCTTAGTAGCACTAGCTGTGACATTAACAAGACTTGTAATTACAGTAATGTTATCAGTACTCCCATCTTTCTCTGGGGGATTACTGAGAGTAGAAGTGGACATTGTGGACATTGTTTTGTTGGGGCATTAGATGACTTAAGCTTGAGATACTTTATCAATAAATCCCCAAATCTAATTTTTGCTTTTTAATTAAAATATAGACATCTTAACTTGTTTCAAGGGTCTAAAATCAATCTGCACTAGCTTTACTTGTTTTCTCACAGCTCCAGAGTATAAAAATCAAATATCAGTTTGCTTTTTAGGCTCTAAATTCAATTTATGCTAGCTTTAGATACTCTTTTACCACCTACCCTGGGTAATCCCTGATAGTTATCCCAATTAAAGGAGAAAACGGAAAATTGTCACCACTGGGTATTTTTATCAGCAGGGAATTAACTCTTAATAGATTTGTAGTTAATTCAGAAGAAAGCACAAAATACTAATAATTTTAAAAGTCTTTAGATTACTTCAGATATCCCTATTCGACTATCATCCTCCCACAAGAAACTATGGCTGTAGTCATGCAACTACTACTACTACTTATCATTTCTATAGCACTACTAGACATACACATGAAGAGACAGTCCAGACAAACAGGACAAACAAGAGATAAGGGAATATTAAAGTGAGGATAATAAAATAAGGGTTCTGAACAAGTGAATAAGGGTTAGGAGTTAAAAGCAGCATCAAAAAGGTGGGCTTTTAGCTTAGATTTGAAGACAGCCAGAGTTGAAGCTTGATGTACCGCAACTGTGGAATTCTCTTCCTGTAAAGCGAATGCTACATACCTGTAGAAGGTATTCTCCGAGGACAGCAGGCTGATTGTTCTCACTGATGGGTGACGTCCACGGCAGCCCCTCCAATCGGAAACTTCACTAGCAAAGTCCTTTGCTAGCCCTCGCGCGCCCGCGCGCACCGCGCATGCGCGGCCGTCTTCCCGCCCGAAACCGGCTCGAGCCGGCCAGTCCAGTATGTAGCAAGACAATACACTTCAAGGGAAGACACAACTCCAAAGGGGAGGCGGGCGGGTTTTGTGAGAACAATCAGCCTGCTGTCCTCGGAGAATACCTTCTACAGGTATGTAGCATTCGCTTTCTCCGAGGACAAGCAGGCTGCTTGTTCTCACTGATGGGGTATCCCTAGCCCCCAGGCTCACTCAAAACAACAACATTGGTCAATTGGGCCTCGCAACGGCGAGGACATAACTGAGATTGACCTAAAAAATTTACCAACTAACTGAGAGTGTAGCCTGGAACAGAACAAACAGGGCCCTCGGGGGGTGGAGTTGGATCCTAAAGCCCAAACAGGTTCTGAAGAACTGACTGCCCGAACCGACTGTCACGTCGGGTATCCTGCTGCAGGCAGTAATGAGATGTGAATGTGTGGACAGATGACCACGTCGCAGCTTTGCAAATTTCCTCCATGGTGGCTGACTTCAAGTGGGCTACCGACGCTGCCATGGCTCTAACATTATGAGCCGTGACATGACCCTCAAGAGCCAGCCCAGCCTGGGCGTAAGTGAAGGAAATGCAATCTGCTAGCCAATTGGATATGGTGCGTTTCCCTACAGCCACTCCCCTCTTGTTGGGATCAAAAGAAACAAACAATTGGGCGGACTGTCTGTGGGGCTGTGTCCGCTCCAGATAGAAGGCCAATGCTCTCTTGCAGTCCAATGTGTGCAGCTGACGTTCAGCAGGGCAGGAATGAGGACGGGGAAAGAATGTTGGCAAGACAATTGACTGGTTCAGATGGAACTCCGACACAACCTTTGGCAGAAACTTAGGGTGAGTGCGGAGGACTACTCTGTTGTGATGAAATTTGGTGTAAGGGGCCTGGGCTACCAGGGCCTGAAGCTCACTGACTCTACGAGCCGAAGTAACTGCCACCAAGAAAATGACCTTCCAGGTCAAGTACTTCGGATGGCAGGAATTCAGTGGCTCGAAAGGAGGTTTCATCAGCTGGGTGAGAACGACATTGAGATCCCATGACACTGTAGGAGGTTTGATAGGGGGCTTTGACAAAAGCAAACCTCTCATGAAGCGAACAACTAAAGGCTGTCCTGAGATCGGCTTACCTTCCACAAGGTAATGGTATGCACTGATTGCGCTAAGATGAACTCTTACAGAGTTGGTCTTGAGACCAGACTCAGACAAGTGCAGAAGGTATTCAAGCAGGGTCTGTGTAGGACAAGAGCGAGGAGCTAGGGCCTTGCTGTCACACCAGACGGCAAACCTCCTCCAATGAAAGAAGTAGCTTCTCTTAGTGGAGTCTTTCCTGGAAGCAAGCAAGATGCGGGAGACACCCTCTGGCAGACCCAAAGAGGCAAAGTCTACGCCCTCAACATCCAGGCCGTGAGAGCCAGGGACTGGAGGTTGGGATGCAGAAGAGCCCCTTCGTCCTGCGTGATGAGGGTCGGAAAACACTCCAATCTCCACGGTTCTTCGGAGGATAACTCCAGAAGAAGAGGGAACCAGATCTGACGCGGCCAAAGGGAGCAATCAGAATCATGGTGCCTCAGTCTTGCTTGAGTTTCAACAAAGTCTTCCCCACCAGAGGAATGGGAGGATAAGCATACAGCAGACCTTCCCCCCAATCCAGGAGGAAGGCATCCGACGCCAGTCTGCCGTGGGCCTGAAGCCTGGAACAGAACTGAGGGACCTTGTGGTTCACTTGAGATGCGAAGAGATCCACCAGGGGGGTGCCCCACGCCTGGAAGATCTGTCGCACCACACGGGAATTGAGCGACCACTCGTGAGGTTGCATAATCCTGCTCAACCTGTCGGCCAGACTGTTGTTTACGCCTGCCAGATATGTGGCTTGGAGCACCATGCCTTGACGGCGAGCCCAGAGCCACATGCTGACGGCTTCCTGACACAGGGGGCGAGATCCGGTGCCCCCCTGCTTGTTGACATAGTACATGGCAACCTGATTGTCTGTCTGAATTTGGATAATTTGGTGGGACAGCCGATCTCTGAAAGCCTTCAGAGCGTTCCAGATCGCTCGCAACTCCAGAAGATTGATCTGTAGATCGCTTTCTTGGAGGGACCACCTTCCTTGGGTGTGAAGCCCATCGACATGAGCTCCCCATCCCAGGAGAGACGCATCCGTGGTCAGCACTTTCTGAGGCTGAGGAATTTGGAAGGGACGTCCCAGAGTCAAATTGGAGCAAATCGTCCACCAATACAGGGATTCGAGAAAACTCGTGGACAGGTGGATCACGTCCTCTAGACCCCCGGCGGCCTGATACCACTGGGAGGCTAGGGTCCATTGAGCAGATCTCATGTGAAGGCGGGCCATGGGAGTCACATGAACTGTGGAGGCCATGTGGCCCAGCAATCTCAACATCTGCCGAGCTGTGATCTGCTGGGACGCTCGCACCCGCGAGACGAGGGACAACAAGTTGTTGGCCCTCGCCTCTGGGAGATAGGCGCGAGCCGTCCGAGAATCCAGCAGGGCTCCGATGAATTCGAGTTTCTGCACTGGGAGAAGATGGGACTTTGGGTAATTTATCACAAACCCCAGTAGCTCCAGGAGGCGAATAGTCATCTGCATGGACTGCAGGGCTCCTGCCTCGGATGTGTTCTTCACCAGCCAATCGTCGAGATATGGGAACACGTGCACCCCCAGCCTGCGAAGCGCCGCTGCTACCACAGCTAGGCACTTTGTGAACACCCTGGGCGCAGAGGCGAGCCCAAAGGGTAGCACACAGTACTGGAAGTGGCGTGCGCCCAGCTGAAATCGCAGATACTGTCTGTGAGCTGGCAGTATCGGGATGTGTGTGTAGGCATCCTTCAAGTCCAGAGAGCATAGCCAATCGTTTTGCTGAATCATGGGGAGAAGGGTGCCCAGGGAAAGCATCCTGAACTTTTCTTTTACGAGATATTTGTTCAGGGCCCTTAGGTCTAGGATGGGACGCATCCCCCCTGTTTTCTTTTCCACAAGGAAGTACCTGGAATAGAACCCCAGCCCTTCTTGCCCGGATGGCACGGGCTCGACCGCATTGGCGCTGAGAAGGGCGGAGAGTTCCTCTGCAAGTACCTGCTTGTGCTGGAAGCTGTAGGACTGAGCTCCCGGTGGACAATTTGGAGGTTGAGAGGCCAAATTGAGGGTGTATCCTTGCCGGACTATTTGGAGAACCCACTGATCGGAGGTTATAAGAGGCCACCTTTGGTGAAAAGCTTTCAACCTCCCTCCGACAGGCAGGTCGCCCGGCACTGACACTTGGATGTCGGCTATGCTCTGCTGGAGCCAGTCAAAAGCTCGCCCCTTGCTTTTGCTGGGGAGCCGCGGGGCCTTGCTGATTCGCACGCTGCTGACGAGAGCGAGCGCGCTGGGGCTTAGCCTGGGCCGCAGGCTGTCGGGAAGGAGGATTGTACCTACGCTTGCCAGAAGTATAGGGAACAGTCTTCCTTCCCCCGAAAAATCGTCTACCTGTAGAGGTAGAAGCTGAAGGCTGCCGGCGGGCGAACTTGTCGAATGCGGTGTCCCGCTGGTGGAGAGACTCTACCACCTGCTCGACTTTTTCGCCAAAAATGTTATCCGCACGGCAAGGCAAGTCCGTAATCCGCTGCTGGACTCTATTCTCCAGGTCGGCGGCACGCAGCCATGAGAGCCTGCGCATCACCACACCTTGAGCAGCGGCCCTGGACGCAACATCAAAAGTGTCATAAACTCCTCTGGCCAGGAATTTTCTGCACGCCTTCAGCTGCCTGACCACCTCCTGAAAAGGCTTGGCTTGCTCAGGGGGAAGAGCATCAACCAAGCCCGCCAACTGCCGCACATTATTCCGCATGTGTATGCTCGTGTAGAGCTGGTAAGACTGGATCTTGGACACGAGCATAGAGGAATGGTAGGCCTTCCTCCCAAAGGAGTCTAAGGTTCTAGCGTCCTTGCCCGGGGGCGCCGAAGCATGTTCCCTAGAACTCTTAGCCTTCTTTAGGGCCAAATCCACAACTCCAGAGTCATGAGGCAACTGAGTGCGCATCAGCTCTGGGTCCCCATGGATCCGGTACTGGGACTCGATCTTCTTGGGAATGTGGGGATTAGTTAATGGTTTGGTCCAGTTCGCAAGCAATGTCTTCTTCAGGACATGGTGCAAGGGAACAGTGGACGCTTCCTTAGGTGGAGAAGGATAGTCCAGGAGCTCAAACATTTCAGCCCTGGGCTCGTCCTCCACAACCACCGGGAAGGGGATGGCCGTAGACATCTCCCGGACAAAGGAGGCAAAAGACAGACTCTCGGGAGGAGAAAGCTGTCTCTCAGGAGAGGGAGTGGGATCAGACGGAAGACCCCCAGACTCCTCGTCAGAGAAATATCTGGGATCTTCCTCTTCCTCCCACGAGGCCTCACCCTCGGTGTCAGACACAAGTTCACGGACCTGTGTCTGCAACCTCGCCCTGCTCGACTCCGTGGAACCCTGTCCACGATGGGGGCGTCGAGAGGTAGACTCCCTCGCCCGCATCGGCGAAGCTCCCTCCGCCGACGTAGTCGGGGAGCCTTCCTGGGAGGTGGCCGCGGTCGGTACCGCACGCGGTACCGACGTCGGGGACCTCAACCTGGGCGATGGGCCAGCCGGCGCCACGCTCGACGGTACCGGTGGCGCAAGCACCGCCGGTACCGGAGGGGTAGGGCGCAACAGCTCTCCCAGAATCTCTGGGAGAACGGCCCGGAGGCTCTCGTTTAGAGCGGCTGCAGAGAAAGGCTGAGAGGTCGATGCAGGCGTCGACGTCAGTACCTGTTCCGGGCGTGGAGGCTGTTCCGGGCTGTCCAGAGCGGAGCGCATCGACACCTCCTGAACAGAGGGTGAGCGGTCCTCTCGGTGCCGATGCCTGCTGGGTGCCGAATCCCTCGGCGACCCAGAGCTCTCGGTGCCGACACGGGGAGGAGACCGGTGTCGATGCTTCTTCGATTTCTTCCGAAGCATGTCACCGGAGCTCCCCGGCACCGACGAGGAGGACGTCGAATCCACCCGTCGCTTCCTCGGGGCCGAGACTGAAGAAGGTCGATCTCGGGGGGGCTGTACCGCAGGAGCCCTCAGGGTAGGCGGAGACCCACCCGAGGGCTCACCGCCACCAGCAGGGGAATGGACAGCCCTCACCTGCACTCCACCCGATGCACCACCGTCCGACGACATCAGCAGACGAGGTCCTGGTACCACCGACGTCGATGCAGCTATCCGATGTCTCGGCGCCGATGCAGAGGCCCGATGCCTCGATGCACTCGATGCAGGGGCGGCCGAGGAAGATGGTCTGGACGCTGACGACGTCGATGCACTCGAAGATCCCGGTGCCGATGCCGACGAAGAGCCCGAGAACAACACGTTCCACTGGGCTAGTCTCGCTACCTGAGTCCGCCTTTGAAGCAGGGAACACAGACTGCAGTTCTGAGGGCGGTGCTCGGCCCCCAGACACTGAAGACACGACGAGTGTCGATCAGTGAGCGAGATAACCCGGGCGCACTGGGTGCACTTCTTGAAGCCGCTGGAAGGCTTCGATGTCATGGGCGGAAAAATCACGCCGGCGAAATCAAAAGCCGAAATGGCGAAATTCGAAGCACCAAATTTAGAGGGAGAAAAAATCTCGACCGAGGCCGAAAAAAGGCCTACCCCGACGACGAAAGAAAACTTACCGGGGCAAAAAAGCTGGAAGTACGGGGAGGATTTACACGAAACCCGGCGGGGGGTTTCCGGAGCACTTCCCGACTAGGACAAAGCTTTCCCGAAGGAAAAAAACACGTTCAAACAAATTGGACGCGCGAGGTCGACTTTCCGGGGCTCGACACGGCGAAAACACGACCGTACCGAGTGCGGACAAAAGAAGACTGGCCGGCTCGAGCCGGTTTCGGGCGGGAAGACGGCCGCGCATGCGCGGTGCGCGCGGGCGCGCGAGGGCTAGCAAAGGACTTTGCTAGTGAAGTTTCCGATTGGAGGGGCTGCCGTGGACGTCACCCATCAGTGAGAACAAGCAGCCTGCTTGTCCTCGGAGAAAGGTTAGAACCACATTATATGCACTTCCGTAAAATACTAAAAACGTGGCTTTTTAGAAAGTATCTTTTAAGCTGATTTTTTGAACATTAATTTATGTTTATAAATTTCAGGCTAATCACCTTCTATATAAATTGTCTAGAGTGCTTGGTACAGACAGTATATAGAAACTATATTATAAGGAAGTGATGTCATCGGAGGGAACAGACATCAGAGAGGAGCTCCTTCAGGGTAGTGATTACCATATATACTCGAATATAAACAGAGATTATTTTGTCCCCCCCTCCCCCCCCCCCAAAAAAGGGTAAAAAATTGGGGTTTCGGTTTATATTCGAGTCTCTCCGATAACTGGCATTTCAATCCTCTCTTCCCCCAGCAGTGTCCACCATTTCACTCTTCCTCTTCCCCCCTCCAAAGACCAGCAATTGTCTTATCTGTTTCTCAGCCGACGCCAATGCTATGCGCTGGGCCAGTGTGTAAAATGTCAACATATTCTAGAGGCCAACTAAATTATGGGCTCCAAATTCCAATTTGGCTATTTTTCAATTTCAGCCAAAAATGCCAGTGCATTTTCAGCTGAACCCCAAATTCCCCCCACTCCAGAAAAAAACTGCAGCCTACTCTGCCTCTCCTCTATCCTGACCAAAACCACCGATGCCCTCTCTGAGACACCCTGGTGGTCTAGTAGCCTGACCAGGGCAGGAGCAATTCACAGTCGCTCCTGCCCTGCCATCTCTGCCATCAAAATAGCAGCAAAGACCTAAATAGCAGTATTGTATTATTTAAGTTTTATTTTTACACGATTTAGTTTTATGGTGATTAAAAAGGCTTTTTGTAACATTTGTTTTAAAAGATTGTCATGTGACCTGGTACAAGCTATTTAGTATGGTTGAACACCAAGTCTGATTGTATTAACAACAAAAGCATTCACTGGGAAGAGAAACAGTAAGTTAAATGTTTTCCATTCTTTTTAATTTTTTATGTTTTACTAAGTGATAGCATATTCTTAAACTGCTTCATTCTACTAGCTTTTACCAGATTCAGTGTTTGTAAGACTTTGCATCAGTCTGGGTATGCAGAAACATTTTTAAATCACATTGTTGCCCTTGTGCTTACTATGGTACCTTTTAGTTACCATCTATTTTTTTGTGTGCATATATTTGTGAAATCCAGTTACAATTTAAGTTTTAAAGTTATCATTTATTGGATTTTATATGTGTATTTGTCATTTCATATTTTATTGGAGATATGACTTCAATTGTGCATGTTTTTAAGTTTTCTAAATTATGCTAACATTTAGTAGTTGGTTTACAAAACAAGTTATTTTACTCTAACAAAATCCATCGCCCCTGACACAGCCCGGGGAAAGGGTAAAACTTGGCCAAGTTGGGCAATTTGTTTTAACCTCTCCTATGCTGTTGCTATCTTAATTTTATTTTGGACTGTTTTTGGTCTGCCCTTTTTTCTTGCCAGGCTGGCACTTGCAGACAAAGTGCCTGATTGTTTTCTGGGACCATACCTCCTAATACAGGCCAAACCAATAGCCTCCTTAATCCACCTTGCGACTGAAATTTAGAAACAGCTTCTCCTGTATGCAGTCCTCAAAGAGAAACAGCCTGTCTGACTTCTTGCAGACGTCCATTCAATGAAGTTCCTCCCTTCTTTCCTCTTGGATACCCTCAAAAATGTGGGCAATGAGACCACCTAATTCAAATAAAACAGGAGACCACCAGGGGCAAAAAGGATGGCACAGGATTGTCATCTTCTCTTCCGAGTACTCCAGATATAGATCCCTATAGAAGAAGGCCTGCAGTTCTGAAATCCAACAAGCTGAACAGATTGCTACCAAAAACATAATCTTCAGCAATAGATCCTTAATGAAGGCCTCCCCTCAATGTTTTAAATGGGACAGAGAACAATGCCTGCAGCACCAGGTTGAAAGCTGAGATCCCAAAGAGGAAATCACCTTCCTGTTGCAGGAAACTCTTCTCCTTTTTCTTCTGACTTTTACACTCCAGAAAAACCATACCATTTGCAGGTGCATCATAACAAATGTCCCCAGAACACACTTTCTGTAGCCAACGCCTAAACTTGCAACAACTCAAGGCAAGACACTTTTCAAAGTCCCCCTGCATAAAAGGCCAAGATCATATGGCAAAGAAGTAGATTTCTTCTTCTTCTTATTATTATTATTATTAGCATTTGTATAGCGCTACCAGACACACGCAGCGCTGAACACCTGACACAGAGAGACAGTCCCTGCTCAATAAAGCTTACAATCTAAAAATAATAGACAGACAGACAAGACAATAAGAGGGGAGGGAAGTACTGGGTGAGAAAGAACAAGGGGGAGGCAAATGAGTAATGGCTAGGAGCCAAAAGCAGCAGTGAAAAAGTGGGCTCTCAGCATTGTGGCTATTACTGAGGGAGAAAGCCCTCTTCTTAAGTGCTACCTCTCAAGGGCCATACTATGTGAAAGTGGAATAGGTCAACTATGAAAGTCAGACTCTAAAATAAAGGGCTAATCATACCATACCCTAGGCCAGTCTAGTACCATTGAGATCACTAGTGCAGGATGATCCTCTATTCAACAAATCACTTGACCTATCAACAGCCAATGTGGAAACAGACACCCATAATGCCTGAACTCAATGCATCTATGCCACTAAAGGCCTGCGCCTTTCTTCTGTTGAAGAATCAACAGACCTTGCAATTTCTGGATGTCGGACAAATGTATGGCGCTCAGCAATGCTACCTTATTGGCATTGCTGAGTGCCCATTCCCCTGGATCTAATATTTTCTGGCTCTGGAAATCCCCTAGCACATTGTCTGCTCCTACAACATGAGCCACCGAGAGTGCCCGAAGGATCTTTCTGGCCCGTTTGAGCAACCTGATGGCTCCTGGTGCCACCTTGCTTGTTGACATACAACATTGCTATCACAAAGTCACACAGAATTTATGGCACCAAGTCCCAGGTCCAGGCATAAAATGCCATCAGGGCTACTCAAATGACTTTGGTCTCCCAACCCTATCAAATCTGGCCTCGTCTGTTGATTATAGGCCTTGTGCCACTTGTCCTAGACAATGAGCCCCTCCCCCCAACTAGGCTGTGATCAGTTGTGATCACAATCCAAGCTTAGTTTCTAAGTCCATGCCAATAAATAAGTAGTTCCTGCTTAGCAACTACACTCTAATCTGGACACTCAAAAGATCAGGATCCAGACTCCCCCTCTTGCAAGGCAGGAGACCATCTGAACAACGTGCTGCCTGAAGTGGTCTCCTATGAGCTCTCATCCAAGGTACCAGCTTGATCGTTGTCTCCATCAGAACCAGAAGCTGGAGAAAACACCAAACCAAAGGATCTCTGTGTTTGAGGAATGTCCAGATTGTCATCAATTTGTCAGTTCTGGTCTGTGTTGAAAACACCTTCCCAGCCTGTCCTATCAAACCAAGCTCCTAGGTATTCCTTGTCACAGCAACCAATTGTTTTTAGCATAAATGATCACCCCCAGGTACTCTTCCACCTCCTCAATTGACTCTGCTCTGATCAGCCAATTGTTCAGATAAGATGAAGAGACAGGCTGCCACCGTCACACTGGAGAATGTTCTAGGTGCTGAGGTCAATCCAAGAGTAGTGTTCAGAACTGAAAAATACGTAAGGATCACAAAGTGAAGGTATTTAATTGTCCTCCTTTATTGGGGTATGTGGGTAAGCCTCAGATAGATATGGAGAAGAAACCACCACCTCCCTCCTCACTACCGCTATAATAGATCGTAATGTTTCCTTTTGGAGGCATGACACAAAGATAAGCGTTGACTCCCCCTTGAGATCAAGGATGGGATGAAAACTGCATTCTATCCTGGGCACAACAAATTATATTGTGTACCAATATCTGCCCCACTCCTCTGGGGGGGCTGGCACAATCGCCTTAAATTACAGGAGTCTTGCCAGAGTTGCCTCCACTGCCTCCCTCTTTCCATCTGTTCAGCCATGCTGCAGTACATCCAGCATCCACTGGTCCGATGTTGTTTGGGCCCATTCCTACCCTTTGAGATCTCTGTCTACCAAAACTACCTCATTATAGCTTCCTGGCTGATATGGCCTCCAGTGAGGAATCAAACGAATGAAATATAGAACCACCCCTAGACAACTGTACCATCTGAAGAGCCAATCTGGAGGAACTGAATCTCCAGTGCCATTTGGGCTTTGATTACCCTGCTCCAGAACACAGTTTGAAGCAATCATCTAGCATTCTATGCAGCTTAGCCTTCCTCAGATCTTTAATCAATTTTTCCAACTCCTCTCCAAACAGGAATTGCTCTTGAAGAGCTGAACTTTGCCTTGGATGCTGAGCCTGCTGCCTAGTGCCAAAGCCAGAGTCCTATCTGGATTACCATCATGCTTCTGATGAAGATCTGAATGAGGACAGAGGTCTTCATACTCTCCAGGATGGGGTTCTCCCTCCTGTTTCTCTTCCACAATCTTCCCTGTAATCCTCAGAGTTGATAAACCTGTTCAAATTGAGGAAGCCAGCTCCTACTTCTGGAATAGCTGGATAGCTAGCAAGTCATCCTACTCTGGACCAATCAGTCCATCCTCTTCCGCGGCTTCCTCCACTTCAGTGCTCCCAGGCTGGATCCTCACCCAGCTTTGAATGGAAATGATTCTCTATCTTCATCAACTGGCAGGAAGAGAAGGAAAGGCAAAAAATAAAAAATCCAATTCTGAATATGACAACTATTTAGTACAAGAGATAGCTCATTTGCTAGCACAGAAGAAAACCTGAGCAAATGAGAAGACTGTTTATGTGGAATTCTGCAATGAAGTTATAAGCTATGGGATGACAAAACTCACTTGTGTGTCTGATGCAATCCTACTTGTCAATGTGTGTGTGTGTGTGTGTGTGGGGGGGGGGGGGTTATAATTTCAGGAAAAGGTGCCTATAAAAGGAGGATGAAATTATAAGCCAGGTGGAGAGAGTTAATTCACCAAAAACTACAACTACATATTATTTTTATTAGTTGTTTTAGGAGACATACACAAGGTTGCAGTATCCTAAGCAAGACATTATATCTGCTTGTTGGCACAAGAAGTAATGTTCAAATTGAGAGAGATGAAGATGCTGCTTAAAAATGTGATACAGTAGTAGCTGAAAATAAATTTTCAGGGAATGATTACACAGCAAACCATTTATTTGCCTAATATAAAGATTTCTGCCCCATCCAACTACTTGGCTAGTTTTATTTCAAACACCACTACTTATCCTACCTGGTTCCATTTTTTCATTTCTTTTTACTTGACTGCATGGTAAAAAGGTGCATTAACTGAACACCTTGAAAGCCAAAACATCACTCACCACCAAGCACAGGTCACAGAGATCAAGCTCTTTCTCAACTTCTGTGAGGATATTAGAATCCAAAGTCTCTCCAAACCACACAACATGAGGACGGAGGAGGCCGGTGCAGTTCTTTTGATGACAGCTACACAAAAAATAAGTATTTAAAGAAAGATCACAATAAGATTATAGTCAAAATTCTAGACAAAACAAAAATCCTCCAAGTAAAAGGAAAAGTTCCACCTTCCTCCACAGAAGGCTCAGGTCCTTAAAAAACACACCAATGCAGTGAAGAAAATATAGGGTTTATTTTACAAAATTCTTTTACAATGGAATAAAGAATAGAACAGCGACTTAAAAGAAAATGCAGTCAAGACATAATGCAAATAAAAATTCCCAGAGGTTTTAGGTAAGGAGTAGCCACTTAATGGTTAGTGCAGTGGACTGAGAACCTGGAGAACCGGGTTTGATTCCCACTGAAGCTTCTTGTGACTCTGAGCAAGTCACTTACTCCTCCATTGCCCCATGTACAAAAGCTTCAACTGAGAGCCCACTACAGACAGAGAAAGTACCTGCATATAATAAATGTAAACCGCTTTGGATACACCACAGAAAGAAGTGTATCAAACCCATGACTCTCTACCATATGAAAAAGGGCCAATCGTAGCAAAATGCAATGATCAGACAGTGTAATCGATGGGGGGGGGGGGGGGGGGGGGGGGGGGGAGAGGGGGTAACGATTTCCTTTAAGCTGTGTGTATATTGTGGTAAAGCACAAAGCATAAAAACCACAAAAGTGGACAGAACATGAAAGTCCCACGTGAAAGACGCAGACAGAAAGGGAGAACAGGATCAGGCTCTTCAAAACAGACCAAAGACTCTCGATGCATAGTTAAAAACTTATTTCATGACGACTCCACACGGTACCATGTTTCGGAACATTCGTGCCTGCCTCAGAAGTCTGTACAAATATGAATAATTAAAAATATGAACAATTAAAAATCACAATATAAGTGGTAGTCTATATTTTAGGTACTAGTACCTTATCAGGCTTATTTTTGAAAGGGAAGGACGCCCATGTTCTGACACAAATTGAGAGATGGGCGTCCTTCTCTCAGGGTCGCCCAAATCGGCATAATCAAAAGCCGATTTTGGGCGTCAACTGCTTTCCGTCACGGGGACGACCAAAGTTCCCGGGGGCATGTCAGCAGTGTACCAAAGGCGGGTTAAGAGATGCGCGTCCTCGGCCAATAATGGAAAAAAGAAGGGCGTCCCTTACGAGCATTTGGTCGACTTTACTTGGTCCCTTTTTTTTCACAACCAAGCCTCGAAAAGGTGCCCGAAATGACCAGATGACCACCAGAGGGAATCGGGGATGACCTCCCCTTACTCCCCTCCCACCCAAAAAAAATAAAATTAAAAAAAAAAACCCATTTTTTTCCAGCCTCAAATGTCATACTCAGCTCCATGACAGCAGTATTTAGGTCCCTGGAGCAGTTTTTAGTGGGTGCAGTGCACTTCAGGCAGGCGGACCCAGGCCCATCCTCCCTCCACCTGTTACACTTGTGGTGGTAAATGTGAGCCCTCCCAAACCCACTGTATCCACATGTAGGTGCCCCCTTCATCCCTAAGGGCTATGGTAGTGGTGTAGGGCTATGGAAGTGGCGTACAGTTGTGGGGAGTGGGTTTTAGGGGCTCAGCACCCAAGGTAAGGGAGCTATGCACCTGGGAGCAATTGTGAAGTCCACTGCAGTGCCTGGTTGGTGTCCTGGCATGTGAGGGGGACCAGTGCACAACGAATGCTGGCTCCTCCCATGACCATTTTTGAGATGGGCGTCCTCGGTTTTCATTATCACCAAAAACCGGGAACGACCATCTCTAAGGTCGACCCAAATGTTGAGATTTGGGTGTCCCCGACCATATTATCGAAACAAAAGATGGACATCCATCTTGTTTCAATAATACGGGTTTCCCCGCCCCTTCGGCGGAACGTGCTTAGAGATGGACACCCTTAGAGATGGTCATCCCCGTTCGATTATGCCCCTCTTTGTCTTCTACAATTCACCACTGTATGTCCTTATTTATAAACATCTCTATATGGTTTTTATACTGTGATTTTTATATGTTCATATTTGTAATTATTCATATTTGTACAGACTCCTGAGGCAGGCACGAATGTGCAGAAACATGGTACCTTGTCGAGTCATCATGAAATAAAAGTTTTTAGCTATATACTGAGTCTTTGGTCTGTTTTGAAAAGCATAAAGCAGGCCAGACGAATAACACTGCTGCTCCATCCAGAACCAGGGTAAGATCAGAGACCAGAAAAGGCTATGCTTAGAGTTTCCTTTTTCCCTCTTTTACAAAACACACACTGTTCTGATTGTTTTGCTTTTTGCTTCCAAGTTAAATAATAGTGAGTTTGTTTGTAAATGTTTAGAAAGACCAAGGCTATGTTACCTACTCCTTTCAATAGCCGTATTAAGCATGTGCTCTTATCATTATTAAACTCTTCTACAGGTATTTGAAGAAGACCTCATTTAAATCAAAGATTATGCTTAGCCCGTGCAACATATTGTAAAACCTCCAGATTGTACCAGGACAACATGTAGAGCTTGCAGAAAGGGGTAACTGACTGCACGGCAGGCTGACCAGCACCAAATGCATCACTCCACAACTTCAGCCAGGCTCAGGACTCCAGGATCAGAAAAACACCATGCTCATCCCACACAATTCAATAAGAACTGTTGTCATACTGGGACAGACCAAAGGTCCATCAAGCCCAGTATCCTGTTTCCAACAGTGGCCAATCCAGGCTACAAGTACCTGGCAAAATCCCAAACAGTAAAATAGATTTTATGCTGCTTATTCTAGAAATAAACAGAGGATTTTCCACAAGTCCATCTTATAATGACTTATGGACTTTTCTTTTAGGAAGTTATCCAAACCTTTTTTAAACCATGCTAATGGCTTTTATCAAATTCTCTGGCAACAAATTCCAGAGCTTAATTACACATTGAGTGAAGAAATTATTTTCTCCAATTTGTTTTAAATTTACTACTTAATAGCTTCATTGCATGCCCCCTAGTCCTAGTAATTTTGGAAAGAGTAAACAAGCAATTCACATCCACCTATTCCACTCATTATTTTATAGACCTCTATCATATCTCCACTCAGCTGTCTCTTCTCCAAGCTGAAGAGCCCTAACCGCTTTAGCCTTTCCTCATAGGGAAGTCGTCCTATCCCCTTTATCATTTTTGTCTCCCTTCTCTAATTCTGCTATATCTTTTTTGAGATGCAGTGACCAGAATTGAACACGGTATTCAAGGTACAGTCGCACCATGGAGCAATATAAAGGCATAACATTCTCACTTTTCCTTTCCATTGCTTTCCTAATACCTTACATTCTGTTTGCTTTCTCAGCCGCCACTACAAACTCAGCAGAGACTTTCACAGTATCATCAATGATTACACCTAGGATCCTTTTCCTGGTCGATAACTCCTAATGTGGAACCTCATATCACGTAGCTATAGTTTGGGTTTCTTTTTCCCACATGCATCATTTTACACTTGCTCACATTAAATGTTATCTATCATTTGGCTGCCCAGTCCCCCAGTCTTGTAAGGTTCTCTTGCAATTTTTCACAATCCTCTTGCAGTTTAACAACTTTGAATAAGTTTGTGTCATCAGCAAATTTAATCGCCTTACTAGTTATTCCCATCTCTAGATCATAAAAAAAAGCCCGAACTTGCGGGAAGTAAGTGAGGTTGGCAACACTGACGCAAAGCTTCCTTTAAAATAAGAGGAAGCACACCAGATTGCATGGATTGCAGGAATGCACACAATTACTTCACTTATGAACTTTTTTGCTTTGCATTCAATTAAATACAAATTTTCAGACTGTTAGGGGTTCTACAAAGAACATAAGGGATTTTTTTTTTTTTGGGGGGGGGGGGGGGGAGTAGAAAAACACATATTCAGGGAAAATAGCACACGCGCATACACACACACACAATTTCTCTCAACTAATAATTTTTAAGATTTTTGCATCTGATTCACTCCAAATTTTCAAACGTCAGAGGACCAAGAGAAGTTGGACAAAGGTACTGTTTTCTAGAAAACTAAAGTAGGTTTCATTGTACAGTAAGTAGTCCTTAGAGATATTTAAGTTAAATTTTAACCTGGGTAACCTGATTTGATCAGAGAACCCACTGATTTGTGCAGGAAAAAATTACTAATTCATGAGCACGATGTAAGCAATACCTGGATGGGGCTCTGGACCCTCATGGTCTAAGCATCAGCCCACGTCTAGTGAGAGCTCCTATGTACTGCCCATGTTCCTGCTGGACCTTTTTGCTTTGTTAACCTCATAGATGCCATTTCATGGTCCCTGTGGTATATCAAGATCATATAATAAATAAATAACTAAATAAATGTTTGCAAGCTACCAGCTACATTCAAGGTGTAAGACAGAATCATCTTTTTGTTATCAACTGTGTCAACTTGATTTTACTAGAGATAGGTCTTACCATACACACACTGTAACTTAGACCTGTTCCTTAAATCTTGATTAGCCGTACAAAGAACGTGTCTTTAGCTTAGCCACCCATTTATTTATCCAAACTGATTCTGTACCATGCATCATGTCCCTATCTACATATCTGCATTTGGCCCCTCAGCTATATGGTAAACTGTATTACATAAAAGCATTAGTATCATAGCAATGTTATTTCAATGTTCTAATTGTGTGCTTATTAGACATTCCATCACTATTATGCTTGCATCATATTATATCTCTGTTATTTGAATTTCAGTGCTGTTAAATGTGTATATTCTTGATCCTTTTTCATGGTACTTATTATTAGGTTTCAATTTGCTGTTTTCAAATTATTATTAGGTTTCAATTTGCTGTTTTCAAGTTTTCCTCTTTCACTGTATTTATGTTTATCAGTGTACATTTTAATATTGCTATGCTGTCAAAAAATTTTAAGCTTGATGTTAAACTGTACCTACTGTACACCACCTTGGGTGAATCTCTTCATAAAGGTGGTTAATAAATCCGAATAAATATGTTAAAAGCAGAACTCCCAGCACACACCCCTGGGGAACCCCACTATCTACCCTTCTCCATTGAGAATACATCCCAGAGTACAGACAGAATGGTACCAGAAGATTGGAGGGTGCCAATTTTTAGAAAAGGATTCCACAGGTGATCTGGGAAATTGTAGACCTGATGTCAGTGTAGGGCAAAATGGTAGAAACTATTATAGAAATAAATAAATAAAATTACAAAGCATATATATAAGCATGGATTAATGAGACAAAATCAACATGGATTTCGTGAAGGGAAATCCATGAAGTATACCATCCGATTCAAGCGATTTGCTACTCTTCAATTTTTCAAATTACTCCCTTACATCTTCCAGGTTTACAGATATTTGATTCAGTTTCTCTGACTCATCAGCACTGAATACCATTTCTGGCATTGGTATCTCTCCCACATCTTCCTAAAATTTAGGAAGACTGAAGCAAAAAATTAATTTAATCTCTCCATTATGGCCTCGTCTTCCCTGAGTGCCCCTTTTACCCCCTGCCTTCTGATTCTTACCCCAGCTTCTTGCTTCTAAGTTTTTACTATGTGTTTTTGCCTCCACCAGTTGCCTTCCAGGTACTGTGGAGGACTTGCAGACCATCTGCATATACTCACAGCCTAGTCCGGGGTGACTCCCAGTTCCACCCTGATCTACCTAGGACCTCCACTCCAGCTGCCACACGCTTCCACCAGCTGCCTTCCAGGTGTTGTGGAGGACTTGCAGCCCATTTGCATATCCTCACAGCCTGGTCCGGGGTGACTCCCTGGTCCACCCCAGGCCTCAGCTTCAAGTGCAGTATGCTGAAACACCTTCTCTAAAATGTTTGTATCTTCTCTGTGCTATTTCTTATGGCTCCAGTGCAGTTCCTTTTCTTGATACTTTCCCTTCCCAATCTCCTTTTCCATCTGAAACCACTGTATCATGCAGGAACACATTGCCCACCTTCTACTTTCATCATCTCACCATCCCTTTTGTCATTTCTTCTCAGCTCTCAACCTTCAACGTTTCCTCCCTTGCATTCAACCATCTCCATTCTGAGTACATCTCATCTTTGTCGCCGTCATCATGCCTCTCCTACTCTTCTCTGTACCCTCTTGCTCCTTCTCCTGCTCTCCGCTGATGGTATCAATCCCAATCCTGGTCCTCCACATCAGCTCTTATCCTATTCATGCAGGTCAAACCGTGATGTCTTCAATCTAATTTCTATTCCTCTTCTCTTCCCTTCTTCTCTGTCTTTCTTATGTGCTCCGTGGAATGCCCGCTCTGTCTGTAACAAACTTTCCTACATCCACAACCTATTGATCTCTTGTACTCTCCATCTGCTTGCCCTGAGAATTGGCTTTGCCCTGAAGACTCTGCGTCAGCTGCTGCCCTGTGTCATGGAGATAATTTTTTCTCTCATACCCCTTGCCTGGTTGGCCATGGAGGTGGTGTCGGGCTACTACTCTCACCCTTTTGTAGATTTCAGCCTCTTCTTCCACCTCAGTCTCACTGCTTTTCTTCTTTCGAAGTCCACTCCATCATCTATTCACTACTCTACCTCTCTGAGTAGTTGTCATTTATTGACCCCCCCACCCTGGTAAGTCCCTTTCTTCCTGTCTCATTGACTTTGACTCCTGGCTTTCTGTATTGCTTTGGTATTTGCAGCCTGCTCACTTGATCACCACAGACTGCTTACAGAATAAAATACTACAGATTATTTTAGATTCGTATTGGGTAAATGAAACTCTTTATTTGCTCTTGGAGAGTGTGTAAGTCATTATTGTTACTGCATCACAATGATTAAGAAATACACACACTAAGCGAGTACATTACTAAAGGAAGGCTATAGAAAAGTAAAATATACATACATCATCACTGGTCAGGAGTTACATCATTCAGGCCCTTATCTCATCAGCTGGGGGGCCCGCTGCAGCGAAAAAGCCTGAAGTCTCCCTAAGACCAGGAACAAGTCTTTTCTGCACGATGCATCCATCCACAGAATGAGCCCCAAGGCTCTGCTGCAAAAAGCCCCCTTTTTATTAAGCTAAAATTTATCCAGGTACGTGAGGATTCAGTCATATGCTCTCAGTTCAGGTAAACAAACCACTGGTCAGGTGGCTTATCTGCCGAACCTCAAACATACCCCACCTCCCTCCTGCACAAGCTGGCTTCAGAGACATTTCAACCTGTTCTGGAGATGTGCCTTATCTCATACATTGTTCTTGAGTGTGCCTTATCTTATACCAGCCTGTTCTTTGAAATATAGAAGGAAAATCACCTTTGGTCAAAGACAGAAGATTTTAGAAATGTATTATCGATTAAAGCAAGACTGAAAAGCAATCCTTAATATTTTCCATCACACTTTCCTTCTTTCTTGAACCTTCATATTCTTCCCTCATTCTTGGGGATTTTAACATTCATGCTAATGATCCCTCCCCTCTGACTCTTATGCTTCTTAGTTTCTCACTTTAACATCCTCTTTCAATCTTCAACTGTACTCCACTATCCCTATTCACCAAAACAGCCACTGTCTTGATCTTATCTTCTTTTCCAATTGCTCACTCTCCAGTTTCTGCGCCTTAAGCTCTTCCCGTCTCTTACCATTATCTGATAACTTTCACACTTAAACTCCCCCTCCCCCCCCAGATTTACAAATCTTCAGGCTATTAACTCTTCCACTCTGTCCTCCAGTTTTTCAAACCTCTTTGTCAACCACTATGCTATCCAAATCTGTCAATGAGGCTGTCTCTTCCTATAATACTCTTTTCTTCTCTGCTCTTGATACTCTCACTCCTTCCATTCCCTGTTCTGTAAGGCGTACCAAACCTCAGCCTTGGCTGACCTCTAAAATCTGCTACTTACTTTCATGTGTTTGATCTGCCAAACACCTTTGGCTGAAATCCTGTGCCCATGCTGACTTCATATATTTCAAATTCTTGCTGACCTCCTTCCATTCTGCTCTTTCACTTGCCAAGCAGGACTACTACATCCAGTAAACTCTCTTGGCTCAAACCCTCAATGTCTCTTTGCCACACTAAACTCTCCCCTCAAAGTGCCTTACCTCCACAACTCCCCCTTCACTTTCTCCCCAAATTCTGGCTAAGTACTTTCATGATAAAGTTCACAAGATTAGCCTTGAATTCTCAACCAAGTCACCTCTACCTCTCCCTCCCTCAGTCCATTATCTCAATCCTCCTTCAATCCCTGCCTCCTTTCCTTTCTTTTCTGAAATCACTGAAGAGGAAACTGCACATTTTCTTTCCTCCTCCAAACTGACTACCTGTTCCTCTGATCCTATTTCCACCCATCTAACTTAGCACTATCTCTCCTACTGTCATCCCTTCTGTCATATCCTCAAATCTTTCACTTTCCACTGCAACTGTTCCTGATGTCTTCAAACATGCCGTAGTTACACCACTCCTCAAAAAACCTTCACTGAACCCAACCTGTCCTTCCAACTATAGCCCCATCTCCCTCCTCCCTTTCCTATCCAAGAGAATGGAATGTGCTGCTCACCGCTGTTGTACTGAGATTCTTTCATCTCAAGCTATTCTTGATCCACTTCAATCTGGCTCCCGTCCTCTCAATAAACTGAAACAGCCCTTGCTCAAGACCTGTTCCTGCTGCTTTTGATGCTGTTGATCACCGCCTACTCCTTGAGTCTTCACTTGGATTTCAGGGCTCTGTTCTTTCCTGGTTTTCTTCTTATGTCTCCCATCGCACTTTTAGTGTATACTCTAGAGAATCCTCCCCCCCCCCTTTTTTTAATATCTTCATTGAATCAAAGGTAGGTACAAAGTTTCACAAATCCAACACTAATGAAAATTCACACATAGATCCAACTGTGAACCAGAAGTGTTCACAGAAGAGTGTTCATCGTTTCATTACAATAAGAGTGTTATTGTATACTACTAAATGCCATTTCAATGTTCCTCCCGTGATCGTTTTCTTAAGCCGTTCCCCCCCTCCCACCCAAAGTAACAAACCACATCCCCCCTCCCTCCCAGGTCTCCACTGCTCACAGGCACCTAGAGTAGAACCCATAACTAAGGGTCCCCAGGCTCATCATCAGCTTCTCACAGGTTCAGTTTAGAATATCTAGTCCATATTTCTCGGTATAGGCGATGTCTTTTTGACACCAAGAGTATTGGAAACACCCACTCTGCCATTTCCTTCATGAGGTTGTGCCATTTTACTTTGGAAGGGGGTGTTGAGTATGCCCCCAAGAATGTAAAATGCACTTTTTAACTAACAGGTTGCTGTCATAATTAACATTGCACTTCATTTAGATTAGACCCTCGCTTCTAAGCTGTTCCTCAGGGCATCAACCTCTTAGAAGAAGTGACAGGAGATCTAAGCCAAGTTATTTTGGTAACTCTAGACATAGTTATAAAAGGTTACCCAATTATCTTATTATCACCTTTGCAACACTAGCACTGACAAAGCACTATTTCTCATTTCAGAAAACTTTCTATCAACAGATATGCGGCACAGCTATGGGTTCAGCCATGGCTCCAGATGTAGCGAACCTATATGTAGCAGAATTTGAAAAGAAATTTTTAATCAACCACCCATACCAATCAAACATAATTCTGTACAAGAGATATATAAATGACGTACTCCTCCTATGGAAAGGTGGCGTGGACAAGCTTAATGCTTTCTTTAACTGGCTCAACACCTGTGACAAGAACTTAAAATTTAAAATGGATTTTGACCTTCACCAGATTTCTTTTTTGGACATTTTGATTACCAAAACCAATTATTCATTTACAACTAAGGTGTATAGAAAGCTGACTGATAAGAATACATTTCTACTATGGGGTTCCCTTAGGACACGCTTCTGGAAAACTAGGAAAACATCTACATACGCTTATATTCGGGGGGAACCCACTTTTAGAGTGGGGTGGGGAAATCCGGTAGCAAAGAGGTGGGCTGAGAGGGGCATATTGAGGTTTCGAGATGTATTGGAGGATGGGAAAATGAGATTGTTCACAGAACTCAAGGAAGACTATGGGGTTTTGGATAGGGACAGATTCTTCTACTTACAGGTCCAACATTACATTTACACACAAGGATGGTTAAGAAATGATCCGGAGGACTATGAAGTACTAGAAAATATGTGGGGCTCACTGGGAACAATGAAGGGAGTCATATCCCGGTTGTATAAATTTATAAGGGGAGGGAGTTTTGAAAAATGTTTGTATATGACTAGATGGGAAAGAGATTTGGAAAAGGAATTGACAGTTCATGAATGGAAGGCCATTATCCTGGAGGTCAACAAGGCATCAACATGTGTGTTATTGAAAGAAAATGCCTTCAAGGTACTCTCGAGATGGTATTTTACCCCATATAGACTACATATGATGTTTCCAGGGGCTTCCCAGTATTGTTGGAGATGTTTAACGGATGTGGGAACTTTTCTGCATATCTGGTGGTCCTGCGGGAAATTACAAATGTATTGGCAATCTATAACTGCAAAGATAACTGCCCATACAGGCAAGAACTTTTTGTGTGAGCCTCAATGGTGCCTGCTGGGCCTGGGGAACAGACGAGGAGTCAAATGGCAAAGACGTCTGAAGAGGATGAGCTTGACAGCTGCAAAGAGTGTTATTGCTCGGCTGTGGAAACAGCAAGTGGCACCAACAGAGCAGGACTGGATTCTAAAACTTTCCCTAATTGAGGAGATGGAGAAATTAACTGATAAACGTTTGGGAATTTATAACAGGCAAGATGAACTTTGGACACATATCAGAGCAATGACCCAAGTGAGTTAGTAATAGGCGCTTGATGGGAGGGTGGGGGGGGGGGGTGGGGGTGGGGGGGGGGAGAAATGGAAAATTAAAATTAAAATTAAAGTTTGTCAATGTTTATTTACAGATTTATAGATGATGGACAAAAGAGAATGTTTAAAGTGAGAGAAATATAAGAATTGTATATCAAAAAGGAAATATTCAAATGTCCACTTTGAATTAAGGAAGTAATGTTTATTCTGTCGTTTATCAATAAAAATTATTGGAAAAAAAAAAAAAAAAGAATACAATTCTACATTTTACAAGCTTCCATACGCAAAGTCTGAAGAATAACTTTCCATATTCCCAGTGTTTAAGGCTAAAGAGAATTTGTACCAATTTTGATGAATATGAATCACAAGCCAATATGCTCTCACATCGGTTTTTAAGCAGGGGTTATCCAGTGAAATGTATCAAACAAGGTTTTCTAAAAGCAAGTATACAAAACAGAGAAACACTATTGACGCATCAGGTTGCAAAGAAATCACCAGATTTGGTCTGCACTCTCCGTTTCTCTCATTACGCCAAAGAATTCCAGAGAGCCATTTTCAAAAATTGGCATATACTAGAAACCCATCCTTGCTTCTGAAATATGAAACCCACTATAGCATTTCCAAGAAATAGAAACCTGAAAGATAAGTTAGTACCATCTACTTTACCAGACATAGAAACAGTAAACTTCACACCACCAGGCCACAAAACAAGCGGCAGATGTTCCATATGTAGGCATGCTATCATCACAGACATATTTACATACCCAACTACTAGAAAAACGTTTACATTAAGAAGACATACAGATTGCAACTCAAGTGGAGTGATATATATTGTTTGCCCTTGTGACCTACTTTACATAGGCAAGACAAAACATATGGTAAAAACTAGAATCACTGAACACAAGAGCTGCATTAATAGGAACATACAGACAGCTCCATTACTACCACACTGGAATGCTCTTAATCACACTATTGAAGACCTAAAGTTCTTGGTGTTCAAAGAAATCATACCAAAGTGGAAAGGGGGAGATATTGATACCCTTTCTGCTACAAGAAGAACAGCAATTGATTTTCCAATTCAACACAGTAATTCCTAAAGGACTGACTATAGACCTTGACCAAAGAGTTTTTCTTTAAAACACCTTTTTACATGCATTTTTTTAAGAACATGTTTTCCCTTATGTATAATTTTTGATTACAGTTTGCATATTTTCTGTCCTTCTCTATATACATTTAATCATTTACACAGATTCAATAGTTCAGAGACTCCTTTTAAAAAAAAATTATATTTTATTATCTCATTATTTGATAAGCACACTTTTATATACATACATTCTTTAAGATACACTTTTCCTATGAACATTGTAAGCAGGTGCCTCTAAGTGCAGCCAAGGATAGAACAATCTCCTCCAGCCACAGGCTCCCGGTACAGTAAAGAAATAAATGTCCACCAGTAACTTCAATCTTAAAGACTTTATTCCATGCGGGTTTCTAGTACACAGTTCCAACAGCAGCATTCACCTTCAATCTTAAGCACGTATAAGCCACCTGAAAGTGTGTGGCAAATAGTTCCCTTGAAGCCATAGGCTATCAGCCCATACCAGGATTCAATACAGGCTTACAGCCAGTCAGCTCCAGTCTAGGCTCTTTATCCAGTGCACAATAAACAGTAGTTCAATTCCAAATAGAAGCAGTTCCTTCAGTTCAAAATCACAGTTAAATCACAAAGCAGCAGTTTCTACCTTCTACTCTCTTTACCTTCAGGAGAGTTCAATACTTTAGGGACTCCTCATACCCAAGGGATTTCACCCTGCATCAGCTTCACTGATAAATTCAATACTTTAGAGACCTCCCTTACCCAAGGATTTTCAGCCTGCAAATACTTTTGGGACTTCCTCACACCCAAGGGATTTCAGCCTGCTTCAGTACTTTAGAGACCTCTCTTGCCCAAGGGTTTTCAGCCTGCAACTGCTTCTCCCCTTCTGCTTCTCTCTCCTGCTTTCCTCTTGGGACTCCTTCCCACCTGCTTAATCAATCCCTGGCTTCTGCTCTCACAACCAATCATTCTCCTTCTGTTAGCTTCCCCCACACCCATTCACAAAGGAAAAATATTCAACATAAAGGAATCCTTTACATGCTCATCTTCCAATGTGGTATACATCATTCAGTGTAAAAAATGTGACGAAGGGTGCTATACTGGAGAAACAAGCCAGATGCTAAAGACAAGATTTAATTTAATTTACATAGACATCATATGAAAAATGCCAGTGCCAGCCAGGATGTCACGCCTGTGGGACAGCACTTTACAAAACCAAAACACTGTACCAGTGATTTCATAGTAAGAATCCTGAAAGGTAACTTTAAAACAATACAGGAACGTAAGACCTTTGAAGTCAGAATGATTAAATATTCTGACACCCACCAGACAGGACTTAACAAAGATCTGGGTTTTCTAGCCAATTATAAACCATACAAATGTACTGCTTTGTTTGTCACCCTCCTGTCTCCATGCATATCTCCCCGTCTCTCACCTATCCACCCCCATCCTGTTAGACTGCCACTGAAATGCTTTGATATTTCACTTATATATACTGTCATCTACCAACATTTGCTTATTCCCGATCTGACGAAGGGCAACCTTCGAAAGCTAATCAAGAAATGTATTAAGTTATGTCCAATAAAAAAGGTATCATCTTATTTTCTTTTCCATGTTTTATTTTGTTTTATTTCTATTGATTACCTTTAAAAGTGGACTAACACAGCTACCACACCTCTTTAATTAAGTTGCTAATGGAGCAGAAATACATAAACTGAAGCCCCTAAGATTTCTAATTATATGCTATGCGAATATTTAGTTTTTTATTATTATTGTTTTAATGTTATTAGTAGGTTCCCCTCTATGGATCTATTTCAAGGAGCTGATAGAGATGCCCTAATTAAGGGGTCATTTTACTGAACTGCAGTAAAATGGGGGCCTATGCTAGAGTCAACGTGTGTTTTTGACACTCACAGAGGCCCCCTTTTACCACAGCGGGTAAAAGGCTGTCCATATTTGTGAAAAAGAAATGGCCGTGCGGTAAGTGAACAACTTACTGCATGGCCATTTCACTGGGGAGCCCTTATTGCCACCCAATGAGATGGCGGTAGGGGTTCCTGTGCTAACCTGGTGGTAGCTGATTACCACTGGTTAAGTTCCAGCACTACAAAAATAGGACATATTTTTGTAGCGCCAGAAATGGAGCATGCTAGGGGTGGGAGCTACTGCCAGGCTCCTGCAGTAGCCCAGCAGTAGTTCCGGATTGGCGCACGACAACCCCGAGGTGGGCTTACTGTTGATTAGTAAAAGGGCACCTAAATTTGTAGCCTCCTAACTGGTTAGACGGCCAATAAATCAAAGGTCAGGCCAGGGGTGGGTGGGTGTGAATTAAAGTCTAAACGGAGGCTTCCTGTGCCTATTAGCTGTGTTTTATACAGATATTATAATAACTATAAAAAAGCCCCCTTAAATGCTAGTCTATGGAACTGCAACAGCGACTTTAAATGCTAAGAAAAACTATTCTGTAAACTCCTTGACTAAGTGAGCAGAGTAACTCAAAAATAAGGTCCCTGAGGTTACCTATTTAATTCTACCTTTCGCCAACTTTAAAAACAATTTCCCAGAGAATTCTTACTAATGAAGATCTCTTTCTCTGGAACTGTTCTCACAGCACTTCCAGATCATTTGATCATTTGGGGAGCATGCTTTGGCAGAAGAACATGATGCAAGGGTACCATTCAAAACTGTTAAAATGCAAACCCAAGGATACATATTGGGCACCCTCACAAAAAATATGTTTAACATTCAAAAAGGAATAGCTGACGACATATTTGATATGTCTGACCAGACTGCAGGTCTCTGCAACTTGGAGACATTTTTGATTATCTTCAAACAGGATCTGTGTATTATGCTTGAAAGAAGTTAATGGGGAGCGCAGTTGAGGCAAAAAAACGGAGTGAACAGAAACTGGATTATCTAAAATGTCATGTCATAAACCCCACTTGGATGATTTGACAAAGTTTAGAAGTCAGAACTGATGACTTCTAAAAAACTTACTAACAGCATCACCCAAAATACAGAAGAAAAAAAAAAATACAGAAGGAAAAAAAAAAACTTCAAACAGCTCAGATACTGCCGCCAGACTCATATTTGGAAAACCTAAATATGAAAGTTCAAAACCCCTTAGAGAGAAACTGCACTGGCTCCCACTTAAAGAACGCACTGCGTTCAAGATATGTACGATCGTACACAAAATTATCCATGCAGACGCCCCGCCTGATCTACATGCTGAACCTAGTGGACCTACCTCCCAGAAACGCCACAAGAACATCCCGCAAACTTCTCAATTTGAACTTCCCCAGCTGCAAAGGACTACAATACAAGCTGATGCATGCCACTACCTGCCACTACCTTCTCCTACACGAGCACGCAAAAATGGAACGCTCTACCCAAAGACCTGAAATCAATTGTCGAATCAAATAACTTTCGCAAATCTCTGAAGACATACTTCTTCAACAAGGCCTACAACGAAAACCAACAGCTCCACTAATTCACTCTCCCAACCCAACCAGTTAGGAAAATCCACTTCTACTATCACCCGCCCAATCACTTCCTCTTTCTTCCCTACTTAACGTGGGATACAAATGCAATAAATAAATAAAAATTAGTGCAGAAGGGATCTGTACTGGGTCCGGTGCTATTTAACGTATTTATAAATGATCTGGAATCAGAATGATGAGTGAGGTGATTAAATTTGCAGATGACACAAAACTATTCAAGGTTGTTGAAACACATGTGGGCTGTGAAAAACTGCAGGAAGACTGGGCATCCAAATGGCAAGTGAAATTAAATGTGGACAAATGCAAAGTGATGCACATTGGGAAGAATAATCCAAATCACAGTTACCTGATCTAGGGGGTCAGCACCAAAGAAAAAGATCTAGGTGTCATTGTAAATATGCTGAAATTTTCTGCCCGGTGTGTAGCGGCGGCCAAAAACGCAAACAGGATGCTAAAGTCAATAATGATGACTTATTGGTAGAATGTTGAAAAGAACGAGCTGATGAAAATAATGATTCAGTGCATAAAATACTGCCTTGACACATTACCTAAAGCAGAATTTTGTGTAGCATTGGTTATCCTTAATTATGTTCTAAGTGAGGTAGTAGAACTCAGCAAAACTCTTTAGAGATGCTCCTCAACAACAGTGGAAGTATTTGTGTAGGCAAAAGCAAACATTAGGAAGCTAAGGACAGTGTCTTGGAGAAAAGGTTCATTTCAGTGAAGCTGTACTAGAATTGCTGCCACCTTTCCGTGCTCCTATTAATACAGCTTCCATTCTTCAGTTTATTAAGCAGATATGCAATCGTACAGATAAAAATATTTCCTGACTATGAATTGCAAGAAGGGTCTGTGTTTTATAAAGACTGCTTCACTACTTCATCCAATATGGATAATTTTAACTTTGGATATCAACAGTCTACCAGATTGGCTAGCTGATATAGCTCTTTGTTAGACAAAAACAAAATCTCTTTGGAAGAACTCTAAACAGTTCACAATTTAAGTTACTTATATCTGAGAAAATGAAAAGTGGACTAGCAAAAATGTTTGAGAACATTGCTAATTTTCAAACAGCAACAGAGAAGTTACACTATATCTTCTACTGGATGTCTGTGGCACTTTGAACTTCTAGTGCAGATTATGAAAGGGATTCAGCTTGATGAATGCCATCAAAACTAAAATGAGAAACTAGTTAAGAAGTTGAACACCTTGACTATCACTTCCATTTATTGTACTTTCCTGTTAATTCAATGTTGTAAGCCACATTGAGCCCCATGATATATAATATATATATAATGAAGATTAAAATATTTAATCTACAGTCTGGAAACTGTGTTAATCTGGACAGTGTTTATAATTTGTGGAAAGCAGAGAGAGAGAAAAGGGAAACAATTTTCACTTAGTAATTTAAAAGAACCCATTTTTTCCTGTGTATTTTCAGCTGCATGGTCAAGTCACGGATACTTTATATATGTGAATATAAATCCATCCAAATATAAACCGAGATAACATTTTTCCCCTTAAAAAGGAGGGAAAAATGTTAACTCAAATATAAACAGGGTTTATATTTCAGCCTTCCTCCTCTTCCTTCATGCATCGTGGTGTCCGGCATTCCCTCCCGCCCCATGATGTGCAGTAGTGAGATGTGAATGTGTGGACTGAAGACCACGTTGCATCCATGCATATTTCTTCAATAGAGGCTAACTGCAAGTGGGCTACCGACGCAGCCGTGGCTCTAACATTATGAGCCTTGACATGACCCTTCAGTGTTAGCCAAGCCTGGGCATAAGTGAAAGAAATGCAATCTGCCAGCCAATTAGAGATTGTGCATTTCTTGATGCTGATCCCCATCCTGTTGGGATCAAAAGAAACAAAAAGTTGGGTGGACTGTCTATCGGGCCTTGTCTGCTCCACATAGTAGGCCAATGCTCGCTTGCAGTCCAAGGTGTGCAAGGTGTTCTCACCAGGATGGGCATGAGATCGGGGAAAGAATGTTGGCAAGACAATCGAATGGTTCAGATGGAACTCCGACACAACCTTTGGTAGGAACTTAGAGTGCATGTGGAGAACTACTCTGTTGTAATAAAACTTAGTATAAGGTGCATCCACTACTAGAGCTTGAAGCTCACTGACCCTGTCAGCTAAACAGCCAACAGACTGGGAGACTGGGCATCCAAACGGCAGATAACTTTTAATGTGAGCAAGCGCAAAGTGATGCACGTGGGAAAGAGGAACCCAAACTATTAGGTGTCACCAACCAGGAAAGGGATCTAGGTATCAATGTTGATGATACGTTAAACCCTCTGCTCAGTGTGCAGAAAGTAAACAGAATGTTAGGTATAATTAAGAAAGAAACTGAAAACAAAAAGACATTATAATGCCTTTGTATCGCTCCATGTTGCGACCACACTTCGAATACTGTGCGCAATTCTGGACATCACATCTCAAAAAAGATATAGTGGAATTAGAAAAGGTACAGAGAAGGGTGACAAAAATGATAAAGGGGATGGGATGACTTCCTTATGAGGAAAAGTTAAAGTGGCTAGGGCTCTTGAGCTTGGAGAAAAGATGGCTGAGGGGAGATAAAACAGAGGTCTATAAAATAATGAGTGGAGTGCAACAGGTAGAGGTGAATCGCTTGTTTACTCTTTACAAAAATACTAAGACTAGAGAGCACGCAATGAAGTTACAAAGTAGAAAATTTAAAACAAATCAGAGAAAATATTTCTTCACTCAATATGTAATTAAACTCTGGAATTCGTTGCTAGAGAATGTGGTAAAAGCAGTTATCTTAGTGGGGTTTAAAAAAAGGTTTGGATAGCTTCCTAAAAGAAAAGTCCATAAGCCATTATTAAGATGGGCTTGGGGAAAATCCACTGCTTATTTCTAGGATAAACCTCCAAGCTATAGAAGTAGAATTTATACAGCGTATGCAATCAGCATGCAATCGAGGTGGCAATAGAGATAAAATATTACTGCAACGTGAAACATTTTGGATCCATCGTCTGAATACCCTGGAACCCAGTGGTTTAAACACATACATCCATTGGGGTTGTTTCATGTGAGACACCCTATCTGATACTGGAAACAGGAAGTTCGCCTTTCAGTCCCTTCAAAACCCGTTAGGTCAGAGTCAGCATTGAGCTAGAGCACAGACAGGCTGTCCTGCTGTAAGTCTGAAGCATAGAAGGTTCTACGTGCATATGAAGCCACAGAGTATAGCAATACTAACAGTTTACATCTGCTTGATTTCAGGATTGGTGCGATAACAACCCCTTGAGAGGTCACGTGACGCCATGATGCAGGGCTGACGCTAGTGAGCGGAGCTCCGTGCACATTCACCCTATAATCTGCTAATTTGCCGACTCCATAAAGAAAAGCGGTGCAGCTGCGATCGCATAGATCAGGGGAACTGACCGGCGATTGAAAGAAACGTGATCGAACAAAGAATGGCGGCAAAAACGGTCAGGAGAGAGCGAGATAAAACGAAACTGGCTGATAACAAGATGGCCGACCATCGTGAGCTCGGAGAGCATAACGTGGGATCGGCCTGGCTGACAGAGATCACCGCAGAGGTAACAGCAGCGGTTGAGGCAGCGCTGGACAAGAAACTTCAACAATTATTTGATCGGATGGAAGAAGCTCATGAGAGGCTAGACAGCATGAGCCTAGAGCTGGATGAGGGCCTGCAGCGCATATCGGACCTGGAGGAGACCGTAGAGGCAGAGAAAGAGAACTCAGTGCAACTGAAACGACGAGTGCAGGATCTGGAAGCAAAGGTAGACGATTTAGAGAATCGTAGTAGGCGAAACAATTTGAGACTAGTTGGACTCCCTGAATCACTGCTGGATAAGGACATGCCTACCTTTTTGGAGGAATGGCTCCCACAGACACTACAATTGGCAGATAAACTACAACATTTCTGCGTGGAGAGGGCCCATAGAGTGGGGCCTGCGCGGCAGACAGTGGCTAGACCGAGAGTGGTAATATTCAAGAGTCTCAACTTTCGCCATAAACAGCATATTTTGGATGCGATTCGCAGTGGTAATTCTCTTACCTATCAGGGAAAGCAGATTTTATGCTTTCAGGATTACTCTCAGCAGGTACAGATATTGCGGAAGTCCTTCGTGCCTTTGTGTACAGACCTGTTTCATAAGAAGATAAAGTTTGCACTCTTATATCCAGCTAAATTGCGTATTATCATAAATGGAGTTACAAAAATTTTTGATAAGGTGGAAGCAGCTAAAGACTATTTACAACAACAGGAAACAGACCCAGCTAATTGAGGAAAGAGAGAAAGAACAATGGCTTCTGTAGAGTGCTGTTTGGGGTCCTCCGGCTCCCATGAAATGGTTTCGAGTTAAGTGTTTGGATCAACCATGGATAAGAGAGACTTAGGATTGGAAGTTCAGGGGATCGAATAGATGAGGATTATTAAGTCTCATACAGAATATGCTGCAGGTACTGGATTTTGGATTTTGAAATTAGCTATGTGAGAGTACTGGCAGCGAGGTTTTTGGCAAGATAACTGACTGCTTCCTGGAAGGCCCTCGTGTTGGAGAGCGGTCTTCGAGAATATGCAGACGGCAATGAGTGAGGGGAGGATGACATCAACTGAACAAAATATCAGAGGATCTCTCATGTCACCTATAAGTGAGACTATAAAGTCTGAATTGGGGGATATGTGGTATATGGATATATTTAGACAATATGTTGGGGAATAGAACGGGAAGGGGATGTTGAATAGTTTGTGTGAAAGGGTGAATGCAGGTGTTATATCGTGACTAGTTCTTGGAATGGGAAGGGAAGTTGGGGAAGGGGATGAGGGATCAGGGAAGGGGAGAGGGGGAGGGATGAGGAGGGGGGTGGGGAAGCATAGGGGAAGGGATACAGGCTACCAATTGGAATACATCAGTAAGAGAGTGAAAGTGAGAGAGAGGAAGAATGACGGGGAGTGGAAAAGAACAGTGGGGGTGATGGAGCTGGGACACCACTCCTGCTGGATATTAGTAGATGTACATATGTTTAGCCAAGAGCGAGATGGGGTCACGTAATAGGACTTAAAATATACTCCTGGAACGTGGGGGGCATATCGTCACCCATTAAAAGGAAGAAAATTCTCCATAGCCTTAAAAAGAAAAGTGCTGATATTGCGCTATTCCAAGAAACACATCTAACAGCCCAGGAGCATAAGAAGCTCCAAACTTGGTGGGTGGGGACTATGTTAGAATCCCCGGCAGTGGGGAAAAAAGCGGGAGTGGTGATCCTATTTCATAAATCCCTCACAGTCGAGGTTGTCCAGACCCATTCTGATGCAGATGGGAGATATATTATAGCACAGGTAAAGGTGAATGGCAGGTCTTGTTTAATCTGCAATGTTTATGCCCCAAATGTGTACAATAAACAATTTTATCATAATTTCTTAAGCAAAGTACAAAAGTCCAACATTCAGCAGAAGATAATTGGGGGGGATTTCAATGTGGTGGCGGACCCGAGTATGGACAGATCACACACTAAATCGGGAGGGGCGGTAGGAGATAATAAGGGTATATCCCTGCTATGTGGAGCACTGGGAATGGTAGATGCGTGGAGAGTGCTACACCCAACCACTAAAGACTATACTCACTACTCTAGAGCACACCATACACAATCAAGGATTGATTATCTATTGATAGATGAAGAGAGTTTCTCTGGTATTATCGAGGCAGATATTGACCCTACGATCATATCAGATCATGCGGCTATATATATAAAAATGAGGGATCAGACTCTACAAAGTAGACAGTTTAGATGGGCCTTCCCCATGGATTTATATTATGATCAAGAATTCAGGACATATATTAGAGAGAAATGGAAAGAATATACCATGCATAACACACCACATGTACATACCCCGATATTATATTGGGAAGCAGGAAAGGCTGTCTTACGAGGAGAGATAATAGCGTATAGCGTTAGGAAGAAGAAACGGAGAGATCAAGCAATCATTAGAATGGGGAAACTACTAGTACGCCTCAGGAGGTCTTATGGACAACATTCCACAAGTCATACTAGGGAGCAACTGTTGGTCGCACAAGCCTCACTTAATGAGTTATTGCACCAACGAGCAAGTAAATCAGCTGAATATTATAGATACCGATTATTTCAGTACTGCAATAAACCAGGGAAAATGATGGCGGGATTAGTGAGAAGAGCGAGAGGCCAGAGAAGAGTGCTGGCAGTGCGGGAGTCATCAGGGGGTTTGGCACATACGGATGCAGGGATACAGGCGGTGTTCCAAGATTATTATGCCAGGTTGTATGCCAAGAATGACTCAGATGATTTAGATCCAGATATGTATCTTGAGAATGTTGCACTACCTAAGATATCAGAACAACAGCGGCAGGAGCTCAACAAACCGATAGAAATAGAAGAGGTCCATAGAGGAATCAGAGATAGTGCACTGCATAAAGCAGCGGGTCCGGATGGATTCCGGGCTGAACTATATAAAATCTTAGTACAGGACATTGGTGACACATTAGTCAATGCATTTAATGATTCTGTGGCTTTGGGGGAACTCCCGTCATCTTTGAGATTGGCAGATATAATGGTCTTTCTGAAACCTGAGAAGGATCCGACTATACCAGATTCTTATAGACCGATATCACTCTTCAGTTACGAGGCAAAGCTGCTGGCTAAGATCTTAGCTGTGAGATTGGCTGGGGTGTTGCCTGGGATAGTGGCCTCTCCTCAAGTTGGGTTTATTCAAGGGAGGCAGAGTGTGAAGAATATTAGGATGATATTAGCTACGATGGAGCGAGTGCGTAGGGAAGGAGGAGACTCGCTATTGATCAGTTTCGACGCCCAGAAGGCGTTCGATAGGGTTGAGTGGGAATTTCTTTTTGCAACGCTGCGGGCATATGGGTTTGAGGGGTACTTTACACAAGCAATATCTATATTATACCAAAACCCAGCGGCCAGAGTGCTGGTTAATGGCTCATACTCTGAAAGCTTCCCGGTAAATCGGGGTACTAGGCAGGGGTGCCCTTTGTCTCCACTGCTCTTCGCCATAACATTGGACCCTTTAGTGCGTGACATATTGGGGAATCCCGAGATTGAAGGGATAAAATTGGGAACCCGAGAATTTAAAATCTCAGCCTTTGCGGATGATATCCTGGTTCATCTGGATAGACCAGAGAGGTCGTTACCAGTACTGATGGAGGTATTTGCAGAATACGGTACATTCTCGGGGTTTAAATTGAATATGCAAAAATCTGAGGGATTGCCTATGACTGATAAAGTAAGAGAGCAGTGGAAGGGTGAGTTTCCATTGAGATGGTCGGCAAGGGAGTTTAGATATCTAGGCATTGTGTTAACTGGGGACTTGAGTAGCTTATATAGACGAAATGTAGATGAGCTCCTTCAGCATACGAGATATCAGTTGGCCAGATGGGAGGGATTGCCCTTGACGGTGAGTGGGAGAGTAGGTCTCTTCGCAATGGTACTTTTCCCTAGATGGCTTTATGTGCTAAGACAGTTGCCGATCCTTGTACAGACTAAAGATCTTAAGAAACTTAATGGAATGTTGGGTGGGAAGAAGGCAAAACTTAAACTGGAATTTATGTATGGAAGAGGGGAGGATTAGGGATGCCTGATATAAAACAATATAATTGGGCCTGTTTGACAAGACACCTAGCAGATTGGATATTGGAAACGGAAGAGTATACGGATTGGAAGACTGAGTATGAAATATTCAGGCCCTACCATCCATATTACTTGTTACATCTTAAGGGTAAAAACCTGCCTAAGAGTTGGAGGCAACATATTTTATTGCACCCGATGCGTAGTATGTGGCAATATATATTAAAGCAATTGAATAAGAATCCACATTGTACCGACCAGCTCCCACTAGTGGGGAATGCAGATTTTGGCCTGGGGAACATGCAAAAGAGGGTTGCTAACTGGGCACAGGAGGGGGTGATCTTGGTGGCGGATGTTGTGCAGGATCCGGGGAAGGTTATAGCAAGAGAGGCTCTGGAGGGTATGGTGGGTGCAAAGAATGTGACATGGTATGAGAGTATCATCAGCTACATAGCTACATTATGCAATTAATTAGGAGTAAGTGTGATAGAGGAATTTATGATTTATTGGTGAACTTATTTTTACCACAAGGTAGGGAACAGACTTCGGTATCCATACTTTATAAACAGCTAAGAATGATTGCTCCACCCCGAAGTTATGAGGTAGTGGCTCAGAAATGGTCTACTGACATGCGAGTGGAGATAAGAAGTGGGGACATAGTTAAATACCTGAAGGAGATAACACATAAAGTAACCAGTGCTCGACATCGGGCGATACAATTTAGAATCATATTGAGAGCATATTTTTCCCCAGTGCAGGCCTATTATGCTGGAAGAATTCAGGAGCCAAACTGTAGTAAATGCAACTTTCAGAGAGCGTCTGTATTTCACATGCTATGGGAATGCCCAGTAATTAGGCAGTTTTGGGGTAAAATCATGGAATATTGTGAAATATTGCTAAAAAAGAAGATAAGTCTGCCACCCAAGAACATGGTGCTGGGACTGGATGAGAGTGGGCTAGCTATTCGGCAAGGGGAGCGACTATTATTATATAAGGCTTTAATCATTGGGAAACAATGTACAGTGGTGGAAATAAGTATTTGATCCCTTGCTGATTTTGTAAGTTTGCCCACTGACAAAGACATGAGCAGCCCATAATTGAAGGGTAGGTTATTGGTAACAGTGAGAGATAGCACATCACAAATTAAATCCGGAAAATCACATTGTGGAAAGTATATGAATTTATTTGCATTCTGCAGAGGGAAATAAGTATTTGATCCCCCACCAACCAGTAAGAGATCTGGCCCCTACAGACCAGGTAGATGCTCCAAATCAACTCGTTACCTGCATGACAGACAGCTGTCGGCAATGGTCACCTGTATGAAAGACACCTGTCCACAGACTCAGTGAATCAGTCAGACTCTAACCTCTATAAAATGGCCAAGAGCAAGGAGCTGTCTAAGGATGTCAGGGACAAGATCATACACCTGCACAAGGCTGGAATGGGCTACAAAACCATCAGTAAGACGCTGGGCGAGAAGGAGACAACTGTTGGTGCCATAGTAAGAAAATGGAAGAAGTACAAAATGACTGTCAATCGACAAAGATCTGGGGCTCCACGCAAAATCTCACCTCGTGGGGTATCCTTGATCATGAGGAAGGTTAGAAATCAGCCTACAACTACAAGGGGGGAACTTGTCAATGATCTCAAGGCAGCTGGGACCACTGTCACCACGAAAACCATTGGTAACACATTACGACATAACGGATTGCAATCCTGCAGTGCCCGCAAGGTCCCCCTGCTCCGGAAGGCACATGTGACGGCCCGTCTGAAGTTTGCCAGTGAACACCTGGATGATGCCGAGAGTGATTGGGAGAAGGTGCTGTGGTCAGATGAGACAAAAATTGAGCTCTTTGGCATGAACTCAACTCGCCGTGTTTGGAGGAAGAGAAATGCTGCCTATGACCCAAAGAACACCGTCCCCACTGTCAAGCATGGAGGTGGAAATGTTATGTTTTGGGGGTGTTTCTCTGCTAAGGGCACAGGACTACTTCACCGCATCAATGGGAGAATGGATGGGGCCATGTACCGTACAATTCTGAGTGACAACCTCCTTCCCTCCGCCAGGGCCTTAAAAATGGGTCGTGGCTGGGTCTTCCAGCACGACAATGACCCAAAACATACAGCCAAGGCAACAAAGGAGTGGCTCAGGAAGAAGCACATTAGGGTCATGGAGTGGCCTAGCCAGTCACCAGACCTTAATCCCATTGAAAACTTATGGAGGGAGCTGAAGCTGCGAGTTGCCAAGCGACAGCCCAGAACTCTTAATGATTTAGAGATGATCTGCAAAGAGGAGTGGACCAAAATTCCTCCTGACATGTGTGCAAACCTCATCATCAACTACAGAAGACGTCTGACCGCTGTGCTTGCCAACAAGGGTTTTGCCACCAAGTATTAGGTCTTGTTTGCCAGAGGGATTAAATACTTATTTCCCTCTGCAGAATGCAAATAAATTCATATACTTTCCACAATGTGATTTTCCGGATTTAATTTGTGATGTGCTATCTCTCACTGTTACCAATAACCTACCCTTCAATTATGGGCTGCTCATGTCTTTGTCAGTGGGCAAACTTACAAAATCAGCAAGGGATCAAATACTTATTTCCACCACTGTATATTGCAATATTGGACTCTGGAAACAGGGCCATCTTACTGGCTGTGGAGGAATATGCTTCACTCACTGGTGATGATGGAGGCATATAGAGCGAGTCGTGGTCCTAGAAGTAAGCAACGATTCTGGGAGGTATGGGAACCATATGTGCAGGCCCTGTCTAGCAGAGCTCGTAGTTTACTGATGAATACTCTCACGTTGTAGTCTGGGGATTGGGGAAGGGGGGGAAGGGGTATAAGATCATTCTGTGGGGGAGGCCTATAAGGAATGGGAGGGGGGAGGGGGGAAGAGTACTCCAAGTTAACGATTTGTGTAAGGTGGCAATTTGTATGGGTGAGGCAAGCCTCATATTGAAGTGTTGATGTATATATGTTAACTATATATGAGTGTCATTTTCAATGGGCCAAGAGGAAGGGAATTGTTAATACTCGGAGAGGGTAGGAGAAAATTAAAAGGTATTGACGTTATGGAACTAGTTAAAGATTGTTATGGGTTTATGATGACAATGTATATGTGCCTTTGTATTGGCTGTATTATTATGATCGTCAATAAAATAGATTTCAAATAACAACCCCTTGAGAAAGCCGAGTGTGCGAAACAGGCACCTGTCGGGGAGAGTTCCGCATTTCAAATCAAAAGCTAAGTTAAATCATATCTTTGAATATGTTTACAGCCTTGTCACAGCATTAGATTGTCCTACTGTGTAGCTCCCAATGTGTATGCAACATTAAGCATTATTACACATCAGGCATTGATAAAAGATAATAAGATAAAAATTATAAAAATTATTTTTAAAAAATAGCGAAGGAGGTTGGCAGGGAGAGCCGATGATTACAACTGTCGCAAATAAGGTTGTAAAAAACAAAATTTAACCTTAGCGGCTTATGAGACTCCCCTGCTTAAACAACATCATGCTGATAGCATACGCTGTATAAATTCTACTTCTATAGCTTGGAGGTTTATCACCATAATTCAGTAGAATATTGCCATCCGTTATTATAAATTATTTCTAGGATAAGCAGAATAAAATGTATTGTACTGTTGGAATCTTGCCAGATACTTGTAACCTGGAATGGCCACTGTTGGAAACAGGATGCTGGGCTTGATGGACCTTTGGTCTGTACCAGTATGGCAACGCTTATGTACTAATGACCTTCCAGGTCAAATACTTCAGATGGCAGGAATTCAATGGCTCAAAAGGAGCTTTCATCAGCTGGGTGAAAACGACACTGAGGTCCGATGACACAGGTGGAGGCCTGACAGGGGGCTTTGACAAAAGCAAACCTCTCATGAAGTGAACAACTAGAGGCTGTCCAGAGATGGGCTTATCCTCTACACGTTGATGATAAGCACTAATTTCAGTGAGGTGAACCCTTTCAGAGTTGGTCAAGCAGGGATTGTGTGTAGGACAGTGAACAGGATCTAGGGCCTTGCCCTCACACCAGACGGAAAAACCTCCTCCATATGAAAGAATAACACCTCTTAGTGGAATCTTTCCTAGAAGCCAGCGAGAATCAGGTGATACCCTCTGACAGACCAAGAGACAACAATTCTAGGTTCTCAACATCCAGGCCGTGAGGGCCAGAGACAGTAGGCTGGAATGTAGAAGAGATCACTCATTCTGCTTGATGAGGGTCAGAAAACACTCCAATTTCCACAGTTCTTCAGAGAATAACTCCAGAAGAAGCGGGAACCAGATCTGCCAAGGCCAGTAAGGTGCAATTAAGATCATGGTCCCATGGTCTTACTTGAGTTTCAGCAAAGTCTTCCCCACAAAAGGAATGGGAGAATATGCATACAGCACACTTGTCCCCCAATATAGGAGGAAGGCATCTGACGCTAGTCTGTCATGGGCCTGAAGCCTTGAGCAGAACTGAAGGACTTTGTGATTCAGCTGTGTGGCAAAGAGAACCACTGAGGGGGTGCCTCACTCTCGAAGATCTTGCGGGCAATGCCCATATTGAGAGACCACTCATGCAGTTACATAACCCTGCTCAGTCTGTCGGCCAGACTGCTATTTATGCCCGCCAGATAAGTGGCCCGAAGGAACATGCCATGTTGGCGAGACCAGCGCCACATCTGGATGGCCTCCTGACACAGCGCCCTACTGCTTGTTGGTGTAATACATTGCAATCTAGTTGTCTGTTTGATTGAGCACAATTTGGTTGGATAGATGAACTCTGAAAGCCTTTAGAGTGTTCCAGATCGCCTGGAGCTCGAGAATTGTTTGAAGACCTGTTTCCTGGAGGGGCCATGTTCCCTGTGAAGCCCATCTACATGAGCTGTCCAACTGAGGAGAGATGCATCCTTCATCAGCACTTTTTGAGGCTGAGGAATTTGGAATGGAAGTCCCAGGATCAAATTGGATCGGATAGTACACCAGAGCAGAGAGTGAACAAGGTCTGGAGACACTCAGATGACATCTCCCAGCTCTCTCGTAGCCTGGTATCACTGGAAGGCTAGGGTGCATTGGGCAGATCTCCTCATGTGAAGGCATGGGAGTCACAAACTGTGGAAGCCATGTGGCCTAACAACCTCTACATCTGCTGAGCCGTGATCTGCTGACAGGTTCGAACCCGAGAGGCTAGAGCAACTACAGTGTCCGCCCTCGGTCCTGGGAGGAAAGCTCAAACCTTCTGCGTATTGAGCAGGGCTCCAATGAATTTCACTTGTGTAGGGTGAAGCTGGGACTTGTGGTAGTTTATAACAAACCCTAGGAGTTCCAGCACCTGAACAGTTCTCCTAATGGATTCCTGAGCACCGTCCTCAGACATGCTCTTCATCAATGATCGTCAAGATAAGGGAACACATGAACTCCCAGTCTGTGTAGCAACGCTGCAACTACTGCTAGATATTTGGTAAATATGCTGACGCCGAGGCCAAAAGGCAACACACAATACTGGTAGTGATGTGTTCCCAGACAAAACCAAAGATACTTCCGGTGGGCTGGAAGCATCGGAATGTGAGTATATGCATCCTTTAAGTCCACAGAGTATAGCCAATCATTTTCCTGAATCGTGTGGAGAAGGGTACCCAGGGAAACCATCCTGAACTTTTCTTTGACCAGGAATTTGTTCAGGACCCTTAGATCTAGAATGGGACACATCCCCCCCCCCACCCCCGTTTTCTTTTGCATGAAGAAGTACCTGGAATAGAATCCCTCCCCTTCTTCCCCTGGTGGAATGGGTTTGACCGCTTGGGCCTTCAGAAGGGCAGAGAATTCCTCTGCAAGTACCTGCTCATGCTGAGAGCTGAAGTAATGGAACTCTCAGTAGGCAATTTGGAGGTTTTCAAAGCCAATTTAGTGCATATCTGAGACGGAACATTTGGAGAACCCATTGGTCGGAGGTTATAACGGCCAACTTTCATGGAAAAACTTCAGCCTCCCCCCAAGTCGTCTGGCATGGACACTCTGACAGCGACTATGCTCTGCTGGAGCAAGTCAAAAAGCTTGCCCCTTGCTTTGACTGGGGAAGAGCAGAGGCCTTAGGCGCATGCTGTTAACGAGAACGAGCGCACTGGGGTTGAGCCTGAGCAAGCTGGTGAGAGGAAGTGGCTTACCTATGTCTCTGTAAGTAGCAGACACCCCTCTTCAACTTGCCAAAAAGCCTCCTAGCTGAGGAGGCTGATGCAGAAGACGCCCAGCGGGAGAGAGAAGAAATGGTATTAATTTGATTTTTGATTCAGTCAGTGACCTCCTCAACCTTCTCTCCAAAAAGGTTATCCCTCTGGCACGGGGCATCCGCCAACCTCTGCTGAACCGACTTTTCCAAGTCAGAAACATACAGCCATGAAAGTCAGTGCATTGCTATACTTTGAGCAGAGATCCTGGAAGCCACGTAGATGATATGTGTATATCACAAAAAAGGATTTGAGAGAGTATCACTACTGTATAACCTCTAATATTTCTCTCATATATTGGCACCGAAGTATTTTCCTATATGTATGACTATGGTTCTGTGAAGTGCATTGCACAATATTTTAGCTGTAAGGTCCAATATTTCCTTTTGAAGTAAAAGGGAAAAAAGCTTCTGCAGAAAGTCCAACCAACCACCCAAAAACAATGTTGAACAACAACATGGGTGGAAAGAAATCAATGGGCTGTTTAATCTTCACGGGCGCAAAAAAAAACCCCTTCTAACTCCAAAACTGTAGTATAAAAATGTTGACTTCACAGAACTGACTTCAAGTGGATCCCAAAACATGGAAACAATTTTTACTTAATTATCAAGTAGAACAGGTAATGTGCAAGTGGTCAGTCCATCACACCAACTTTGGCCAGAGTTTTGCAATCAGCTGTCTCAAGGCATAGAAGATCTGAAAAAACGTGTAAGAAAACTTCTCAATCAAACAATAAAAAAACTAAACGTGAAAACATTTAAAGTGTAAAAAAACCCTTTAAAAGTGAAAAAAATCAATCCAGCAAGTCAAAGGTTAAGATAAATAGTTCAAAAGAAAATACTTGCCATTGATATGAGGCACATTTAGCCTTAGTATAATGGGATCACCAAGCCACAAAATGGCCGCAGCTTCTTTTCTCTCCTTTAAATGAGTGATGTCACATCCTGGGAATCAGTAATCTCATTTCCTGTCCCACCCAGAGGGGAATCACCCTGCTCCTCAGGTACCGTATTCTATGTAAAATAATATCCAAATATTGTGCCTAAGCAAAAAAGGTTGTGCACTTTCTAAAATCAGGCAAAAATAAGACAAGGATAAGAAAACCTTGGGTAATATTGTGAATAGTTCTATTCAAAAAAAGGTCCTCCACTCCAGTCGCAAAGTCAAGCCGTGGGGTTCTTCTGTGTTCAATGTAAAGATCCAGACTTCTTCCCTCAGGAGTACTGGATGGAATCTGATCAATTGCGCAAACCTAGAGGGAGGAAAAATCATGTTCCATCTCAAGACTGTCACAATTGGCGCTTCCAATCTGGATCTCTTCAGATAGCTTTTGTGTTCAGACAGGCGTTTGCGTAAAGGGCAGGTGGTCTCACCCACTTAGATCTTAGGGCAGTGATGGCGAACCTAGGGCACGCGGAGCCCTCTCTGTTGGCACGCGCGCCGCCGGTCGCCTCACCCGAAACTTAGCCCTCCCACCCACCCGGCGTCAAGCGTTCCTCCCTCCCTCCCGGCACCAGCCCGCCCGGCCTCCATCCCTCCCTCCGAACCCGAAGAAATTTAAAAGTCTTCCCTGGTTCGAGTAGGCGGCGTCAGCATCAGCAGTAGCAGCGAAAAGCGTGCTGCTGGTTCGTCGCGTCTTCAGCCTTCCGTCTCTCAAGCTCTCTGGTCCCGCCCTAACAGGAAATGAGGGCGGGGACCAGAGAGCTTGAGAGACGGAAGGCTGAAGACGCGCCAAACCAGCAGCATGCTTTTCGCTGCTACTGCTGATGCTGACGCCGCCTACTCGAACCAGGGAAGACTTTTAAATTTCTTGGGGTTCGGAGGAAGGGAGGGTTGGCGGGCTGGTGCCGGTGCGAGGCAGGGAGGAACGCTTGACGCCGGGTGGGTGGGTGCCTTGGTGCACGCTGGGTGGGAGGGAGGGAGCGAGGCCTGGTGCTTGGGTGGGAGGGTGGGAGCGAGGCCTGGTGCTTGGGTGGGAGGCCTGCCTGCTTGCTGCTACTGCTGCTGCTTGGGTGGGTGGGAGGGAGGGAGGCTTGGGTGGCCTGGTGCTTGGGTGGGAGTGCTGGGTGAGTGCATGGCCTGGTGCTTGGGTGAGAGGGAGGCAGGCCCTGGTGCTGGGTGGGTGGCCAGGTGCTGGGTGGGAGTATGGCCTGGTGCTTGGGTGGGTGGGAGAGAGGCCTGCCTGGTGCTTGGGTGGGTGTCCTGGTGCTTGGGTGGGAGTGCTGGGTGGGTGGATGGCCTGGTGCTGGGTGGGTGGGAGGGAGGCAGGCCTGGGTGCTTGGGTGGGAGGCCTGGTGCTTGGGTGGGAGTGCTGGGTGGGTGTATGGCCTGGTGCTGGGTGGGAGGGAGGGAGGCTTGATGCTGGGTGGCCTGGTGCTGGGTGGGAGGGAGGCCTGCCGCTGGGAGGGCAGGGGGGAGAGGAGGGTGGCTGGAGGGGAGGGCAGGGGAGAGGAGGGTGGCTGGAGGGGAGGGTGGCTGGACATGGGCGGCTGGAGGGGAGAGGAGGGTGGCTGGACATTTGTGGCTGGAGGGGAGAGGAGGGTTGCTGGACATGGATGGAGGGCAAGAAATGAAGAAGAAAGGAGGAAAGTAAAGAAATAAATGGAAAGGAAGCCCTGGAAACAGAGTTAAGAGAACAGATAGCAGCAGAATCAGCGACTCCTAGAAAAACAAAATCACCAGACAATAAAGGTAGAAAAAAATCATTTTATTTTCATTTTAGTGTTTGGAATATGTCCAATTTGAGAATTTACATCTGCTGTCTTATTTTGCACTGGGTATACTGGAACTGTAATAACTTACAGAAATGATTTATAATGAAAGAAAATCATGTTATTTTTTTCTCCTATACTAGTATAATATTTTCAATGATGTTTGTTTATATACGCCAAGGCTGGTGTAAGGGGGTGTGGCTGTCATGGGGTGGAGTCATGTGGTGATCCCGCCCATAATGAGTACCGGCACTTCGCGATGAGTAATTAGATTTTGGGTTGCTGTTTGGGCACTCGGTCTCTGAAAGGTTCGCCATCACTGTCTTAGGGCATGGGCAGATAATCAAATATACCACATGGTCCAACGAACATGGCCTTCCCGCCCATCTTGTGAATGCGGTCTCCTCAGTTCAAAATTGTTTGCTCTTTCCAAAAATACTAGGACTCAGGGGCACGCGATAAAGCTACAAAGTAGTAAATTTACTACGAATCGGAGAAAATGTTTCTTCACGCAACATGTAATTAAACTCTGGAATTCGTTTCCAGAGAATGTAGTAAAAGCAGTTAGCTTAACGGGTTTTAAAAAAGGTTTGGATGGCTTCCTAAAGGAAAAGTCCATAGACCATTATTAAAATGAAATTGGGGGCCGGGGGAGGGGGGGTGGGAAGTCTATTATGTTCTGTATTGGGATGCTGTAGAGACCGATGTAATGGGGTAGTGTGGGATATATATTCTGGGGTTTATTTGGGTGGGAAGGTGCGCAATAGCAAATGTAAAGCATGGTAACAGTTTCCCTTTTGAGTTGGGAAGGTTAAGCAGTTTTGTTTTGGGGGGGGGTTCTAGGGAGGGGTATAAGGGGTAGGAAACGGGGGGGGGGGGGGGGGGGGGGGGAACAAGTTTTGTTGGGACATGTAGGTTCATGATTACTTGTGAGTGTACATGCGTTGTGTATATTGATGTTGGATTGTCAATTCGTTGGTTTCTTCCATAACATTGTTGACATAAAATTGCAGAACCATAGTAGGTAGGGGGGTTGAAACTGTTTATATAAAAATTCGATGACTGAACTGTTGTAGTTTTATTCTGCATGTTTTGCTATTGAATCTTTGTATTTTCATATTGCTGGATTTGTCTAATTTGACGTGTCATCAATAAAAATGGTTGAAACATAAAATGAGCTTGGGGAAAATTCACTGCTTATTTCTAGGATAAGCAGCATAAAACGTATTGTACTTTTTTGGGATCTTGCCAGGTACTTATTACCTGGATTGGCCACTGTTGGAAACAGGATGCTGGGCTTGATGGACCTGTCCCCAATATGGCAATAATGTATCTCAAAAATTGGCTGATGACGAGCATTTCGGAGGATGGTGCTCAGGAGGCCATGCAAATGGACTGTTTGGGTGCTGGAGCTGCTAGGGTTTGTTTTAAACTACCACAACTCCCACCTTTTTCCTGCCTATCAAATGGAATTCATTGGAGCCCTGCTCAATATGGGGCCGAGAGCAGACGCACTAGTCAGCATTTTTATACTACAGTTTTGGAGTTAGAAGGGGTTTTCTTGGAGCCCGTGAAGATTAAACAGCTCGTTGATTTCTTTCCACACACGTTGTTTTTCAACGTTGTTTTTGGGTGGTTGGTTGGGCTTTCTGCTGAGGCTTTTTTCCCCCTTTTCTTCAAAAGGAAATATTGAACCTTACAGCTAAAATATTCTGCAATGCACTTCACAGAAACATAGTCATACATATAGAAAAATACTTTGGTGCCAATATATGAGAGAGACATTAGAGGTTATACAGCCACATAGATGATGTCATAGGCGCCCCGGCCAAGAACCTTCGACACACCTTCTGCTGCTTGGCCAACTGGCGAACTGACTCGGCCTGCTCCGATGGGAGAGAGTCCACCGAGTCCATCAGCTTGCGCAGAGTCCCTCAAGTACATACTCGTAAAGAGCTGGTAAGGCTGTATACAGGACACGAACACTGAAGCTTGGAACATCTTCCTCCCCCCAAAAATCCAAGGTCCTAGCTTCTCTGCCTGGTTGAAAAGTACCTTGGATCGTCCTCTGAGTCCCATAAGCCTGACTCGACTTTGAAGAGCCATGTCCCCGAGAGGGGCATCGAGGAGTCGGCTCCCGCCTCGACTCCAGCAAAGCTTCTTCCACCGATATTGAAGGGGTACCGGCTTGGGTGGCGGTCAAGACCAGGGCCGCAACAGGCTGTATGGTGGGCGCAAGCATAGTAACATAGTACATGATGGCAGATAAAGACCTGTACGGTCCATCCAGTCTGCCCAACAAGAAACTAATTATACAAATAAAACAGATCACAGGAGGCGGCAGAAGTAACAGCGCCTAAGGGAAATTCTCCTGTCTCCCAATCCCCCTGTGCTTGCTTTTGCTGTGGCTTCAGCTCCAGAATAAACTATAGCATGACAGGAAGCTTAGGGGCAGGGGAGGACAGATGGTAAGAGAAACTGGGAAAGAAAGGGTAGGGCTCAGCAGAGTGAAGCACGAGCAAACCTGAGGCAATTAAAAGAAGCTACAGAGTAGGAAGCAGATATGATATGAGGAAAAATGGAAGTTTGTGGGGAGGAATAAGCTAAAAAAAAAGCAAGCAGGATAAAATGCTGCATTTTTAAGAACACAAGAGCATGCTAAAAAAAAATTCATCTTACATGGAGGTCTGTGGCACTAATCACATTCATCTTACATGGAGGTCTGTGGCACTAATCACACAGCACAGGAAACAATTGTGAAACTTTACTATTACTGTGAGCTCAGGGATTCAGCAAGCCTGCTGAATGTACCGTATTTTTCGGACTATAAGACGCACTTTTTTCCCCAAATATTTGGGAGGAAAATGTGGGTGCGTCTTATAGTCCGAATGTAGCGTACCTGCTCACTGTGTGGGGGGGGGGGAGGGGGCGGCCAGGGCCGGTCTTAGGCCGAGGCGAGCGTTGTTACCGCATAGGGCCTCACGCAGCGCACCTCAACTCCGCCCAGTGCTTTCTTTGTGAGGACCGGCTCACCTGCTCGCTCCTTTCCGTTAGTACACCCGTGCTCCCTGTTTTGAAAGCTTTAATTTACCCGAAGTAACGGCGAACCAGCAGTAAAAGCAGCAGGCAGGCTCGCTTTCTCGTCGCTTCCTTTCCCTCTCAGCGCATCCCGCCTTCCTCTGATGTAACTTCCTTTCCACGAGGGCGGGACGCGCTGAGAGGGAAGGGAAGCGCAAGGAGACAAGCCTGCCTGCCTGCTGCTTTTACTTACTGCTGGTTTGCTGCGACTTCGGGTATGTAAATTAAAGATTTCAAGGCAGGGAGCACGGTTGCACGAACGGAAAGTCGGGGAGCTGAGGGTGGACAGGCAGGCAGGCAGGCGGGTGGCCAGGTGTTTGAACGAATTGCTGGACATGGAGGGGAGGGCAGGGGAGAGAGGAGAATCGTTGGACATGGATGGCAGGGGAGGACAAATTCCACTGCAGAGCCACACAGGTTGTGCAAAACTGCTGTCCCCATACAAGAGTGTTGCACAACCTGTGGTCCTCCAGCAGATCTCCACCACTTTTTGCTTCAAAATTTTTTTCCCTATTTTCCTCTAAAACCTAGGTGCGTCTTATGGTCCGGTGCGGTAATTATTTTGGCTAGATGAAGTTGAACCTAAAATTTCAAACCTTGCTAAATGCAACATGCACTAGTCTTGGCAAATTTAAATCACTTACCGAGGAAGCTGTTCAACAGGGATACCGGCATCCTCTACGTCAACATCTGGAGCACTGGTGTTAAAGCACACAAAAATTATACAATATAAAAGCAGTATTTTAGAATGTTACATTTGCATAGAGCTATCCCAAATTAAGCCTTAAAATAAAGCAGAAAAACTTACCTGTAGCAGGTATTCTCCGAGGACAGAAGGCTTCATATTCTCACAAGTGGTAGACGCTGATCCGAGTTGCCCAGTTCAGCCAAAGTAAAAAAAATTAGAGCTTTGTGAAGCATGAGCAGCGCTCCACCACACATGCACGAGTGCCTTCCCGCCCATCTTGTGAACGCGGTCTCCTCAGTTCAAAATTAAAGCAAAAAACAAAATAAACAAGGAGACAATGCCAAAGGTAGGTGGGCAGGATTGTGAGAATACAAAGCCTGCTGACCTCGGAGGATACCTGCTACAGGTAAGTATCTCAGCTTTCTCAGAGGACAAGCAGGCTTGCATATTGTCACCAAGTGGGGAAACCCTAGCATCCAGACTCACCCAAAACAGCAAACACTGGTTAATTGGGCCTTGCAATGGTGAGGACAAACACAGATTAACCTGTAACTAAAAATCTGAATGAGAGTGCAGCCTGGAACAGAATAAACCGGGCCTAGGAGGGTGGAGTTGGATTCTAGACCCCAAACAGATTCTGCAACACTGACTGCCCAAACAGACTGTCGCATCAGGTATCAGGTATCCTGCTTAAAGCAATAGTGAGATGTGAATGTGTGTACTGAAGACCATGTCGCAGCCATGCAAATTTCTTCAATAGAGGCTGACCTCAAGTAGACTACCGATGCAGCCATGGCTCTGACATTATGAGCCTTGACATGACCCCTCTAAAGCCAGCCCAGCCTGGCCATAAGTGAAGGAAATGCAATCTACCAGCCAACTGGATATGGTGCATTTCCCGATGGCAACCCCCCATCCTGTTAGGATCAAAAGAAACAAAAAGCTGGGCGAACTGTCTGTGGGGCCTTGTCCGTTCCAAGTAGTAGGCCAATGCTCTCTTGCAATCCAATGTGTGCAAGCTGCTTTCACCAAGATGGGCATGAGGTCGGGGAAAGAATGTTGACAAGACAATCAACTGGTTCAGATGGAACTCACACATCACTTTTGGCAGGAACTTAGGGTGCATGTGAAGGACTAATCTGTTGGAGTGGAGGAGTATCTAACTGGTTAGTATAGTGGATGTTGATCCTGGGGAACTGGGTTCAATTCCCACTGCAGCTCCTTGTGACTCTGGGCAAGTCACTTAACCCTCCATTGCCCCAGGTACAAATAAGTACCTGCATATACTATGTAAACCGCTTTGAATGTAGTTGTAAAAACCACAAAAAGACGGTATATCAAGTCCCTTTCCCTTGTGATGAAATTTAGTTTAAGGTGCATCCACTACCAAGGCCTGAAGCTCACTAACCCTACGAGCTGAAGTAACAGCCACCAAGAAAATGACCTTCCAGGTCAAATACTTCAGATGGCAGGAATTCAATAAGCTGAGTGAGAATGACGTTGAGATCCCATGAAACTGATGGTTTGAAAGGGGGTTTTGACAAAAGCAAACCTCTCATGAAGCGAACAACTAGACGCTGTCCAAAGATTGGCTTACCCTCTACACGCTGATAAGCATTAATTGCACTAAGGTGAACCCTTACTGAGTTGGTCTTGAGACCAGACTCCGATAAGTGTAGAAGGTATTCAAGCAGGGTCTGTGTAGGGCAAGTAAGGGGATCTAAGGCCTTGCTCTCACACCAGTCAGCAAACCTCCTCCATTTAAAAGAGTAGCACCTCTTAGTGGAATCTTCCCTGGAAGCCAGCAAGACCCGGGAAACAACCTCCAAAAAACCCAAGAAAGCTAATTCTAAGTTCTCAACATCCAAGCTGTGAGAACCAGAGAGATGCATCTGTTGTCAGCACTTTCTGAGGCTGAAGAATTTGGAATGGCAGTCCCAGAGTCAAATTAGATTGAATGGTCCACCACTGTAGAGAGCATACAAGCTCCAGGGACACCTGAATGACAACTTCTAGACTCCCCGTGGCTTGATACCACTGAGAAGCCAGGGTTCATTGTGGCTTGATACTACTGAGAAGCCAGAGTCCATTGAGCTGATCTCATGTGAAGACGTGCCATGGGCATAATGTACACTGTGAAAGTCATGTGGCCCAATAATCTCAACATCTGCGGAGCTGTGGACCTGCTGAGAGGTACGGACCCTGGATTCCAGCGAGACAAGATTGTCCGTTTGCGTCTCCGGAAGGTAGGCTCGAACTGCCTGTGTGTCGAGCAGGGCTCCTATAAACTCCAATCGCTGAACTGGTTAGAGATGGGACTTTGGGTAGTTTAAAACAAACCCTACTAGCTCTAGCACCCAAATAGTCATCCACATAGATTCCTGAGCACCGTCCTCTGATGTGCTCTTCACCAGCCAATCGTCAAGATATGGGAACACATGGACTCCAAGTCTGTGTAGCGATGCTGCAACTATTGCTAAACACTTGGTGAAGACCCTGGGAGCTGACGCGAGGCCAAAAGGCAACACACAATATTGAAAATGATGTGTTCCTAGCCGAAAACAAAGGTACTTCCGATGGGCTGGAAGTATATGCATCCTTTAAGTCTAGAGAGCATAGCCAATCACCTTTCTGAATCATTGGGGGAAGAGTGCCCAGGGAAACCATCCTGAACTTTTCTCAGACTAGAAATTTGTTCAGGGCCCTTATGTGTAGGATAGGATGCATCCCCCCTGTCTTTTTCAGCACAAGGAAGTACCTGGAATAAAATCCCTGCCCTTCTTCATCTGGGGGAACAGGTTCGACCACACAGGCCTATAGAAGGGCGAAGAGTTCCTCTGAAAATATCTCAAGCATCTTGGCCCTGGGCTCAGCCATTTCCTTGACAAAAGATGGAAAAGAAAGGCTCTCCAGTGAAGACTGTCTCCTTTCAGGTAGTGGGGAGAACTCAGAGAGGATCCCATAAGATTCATCTGAGAAAAAGTATCTGGGATCCTCCTCTGATTTCCATAAGTGCTCCTCCTCAGTGTTGGACAAGATCTCCCTATGCGATGACCAAGACCAAACCTGCCTCAATGCCGAGAAGACATGTCCTCTAGAGCGGCATTGAGTGCAGCCTGGAACAGAATAAAAATGGGTCTAGGGGAGTGGAGTTGGATTCTAAACCCCAAACAGATTTTGCAGCACCGACTGCCCAAACCGACTGTCACATCGGGTATCCTGTGAAAGGCAGTAGTGAGATGTGAATGTGTGGACTGATGACCATGTTGCAGCCTTGCATATCTCCTCAATGGAGGCTGACTTTACGTGAGCCACTGATGCAGCCATAGCTGTAATATTATGAGCCGTGACATGGCCCTCTAGAGTCAGCCCAGCTTGGGCATAAGTGAAGGAAATGCAATCTGCTAGCCAATTGGAGATTGTGTGTTTTCCGATGGCTACTCCCCTCCAGTTGGGATCGAAAAAAACAAACAACTGGGCGGACTGTCTGAAGGGCTTTGTCCGCTCCATGTAAAAGCCCAATGCTCTCTTGCAGTCCAAGGTATGCAAACTGCTTTCGGCAGGGCGGGTATGAGGACAGTGAAAGAATGTTGGCAAGACAATTGACTGGTTCAGATGGAACTCCGACACCACCTTAGGCAGGAACTTAGCGTGCGTGCGGAGGACTACTCTGTTGTAATGAAACTTGATACAAGGTGCATGCACCACCAGGGCCTGAAGCTCACTGATCCTACGAGCTGAAGTAACAGCCACCAAGAAAATGACCTTCCAGGTCAAGTACTTCAGATGGTAGGAATTCAGTGGCTCAAAGGAGGCTTCATCAGCTGACTGAGAACGACGTTGAGATCCCATGACACTGGTGGAGGTTTGAAAGGGGGCTTTGACCAAAGCAAACCTCGCATAAAGCGAACAATTAAAGGCTGTCAAGAGATGCTTACCCTCTACACGGCGATGAAAAGCACTAATCGCACTAAGATGAACTCTTACGAAGTTGGTCTTGAGATCAGACTCTGACAAGTGTAGAAGGTATTCAAGCAGGGTCTGTGTAGGACAAGAAAGAGGATCTAGGGTCTTGCTGTCACACCAGACGGCAAACCTCCTCCATCTGAAAGAGTAACACCTCTTCGCGGAATCTTTTCTGGAAGCAAGAAAGACTCGGGAGACACCCTCTGAAAGACCCAAGGAGGCGAATTCTAAGCTCTCAACATCCAGGCCATGAGAGCCAGAGACTGGAGGTTGGATGTAGAAGCGACCCCTCGTTCTGGGTGATGAGGGTTGGAAAACAATCTCCACAGTTCCTCGGAGGACAACTCTAGAAGAAGAGAGAACCAAATCTGACGCGGCCAGAAGGGCGCAATCAGAATCATGGTCCCGCAGTCCTGCTTGAGTTTCAGCAAAGTCTTCCCTACTAGAGGTATGGGAGGATATGCATACTTAAGGACAAATTCCAAAATGAAGAAGAAAAGCATCTGATGATAGTCAGTCGTGGGCCAGTAGTCTGGAACAGAACTGAGAGACCTTGTAATTGATCTGAATGGCAAAAAGATCCACTGAAGGGGTGCCCCACGCTCGGAAGATCTTGCGGATTACTCCCATGTTTAGTGACCACTCGTGAGGTTGCATTATCCTGCTCAGCCTGTTGGCCAGACTGTTGTTTATGCCTGACAGATAAGTGGCTTGCGGAAACATGCCATGACGGCGCGCCTAAAGCCACATTTGGACGGCTTCCTGACACAGAGGGTCTGGTACCCCCCTGCTTATTGATTTGTACATGGCAACCTGATTGTCTGTCTGAATTTGGATAATTTGATTGGACAGCCGATCTCTGAAAGCCTTTAGAGCGTTCCAGATCACTCGCAATTCCAGAAGATTGATCTGAAGCCTTTTTCCTGAAAGGACCGGGCTCGAGTGTGAAGCCCATCTACATGAGCTCCCCAGCCCAGCAAGGATGCATCCGTCATCAGCACTTTTTCTGGGTGAGGAATTTGGAATGGACGTCCCAAGGTCAAATTGGATCAAATCACCCACCACTGCAGAAAATTCCGAAAGTCTGTGGACAGTTGGATTACATCCTCTAGACTCCCCGCAGCTTGGTACCACTGGGAAGCTAGGGTCCATTGAGCCGATCTCATGTGTAAGCGTGCCATGGGAGTCACATGAACTGTGGAGACGCTCGAGCTATGGACACCAGGACAGGAGGTTGTCTGCTCTTGCCTCGAGAAGATAAGTTCGAACTGTCTTTGTGTTCAACAGGGCTCCAATGAATTCCAACTTTTGGACTGGAGTGAGATGGGACTTGGGGTAATTGATCACGAACCCCAGTAGTTCTAGCACCTGAATAGTCATTTGCATGGACTGCTGAGCACCTGCCTTCGAGGTGCTCTTCACCAGCCAATCGTCGAGATAAGTTAACACATGCACTCCTAGTCTGCATAGCGACGCTGCGACTACCACTAGGCACTCTGTGAATACTCTGGGCGCAGACACCAGACCAAAAGGCAGCACACAGTACTGAAAGTGCTGAGTTCCCAGCCGAAACCAAAGATATTTTCTGTGAGCTGGAAGTATCGAGATGTGTGTATAAGCATCCTTTAAGTCCAGAGAGCATAGCCAATCGTTCTCTTGAATCATGGGAAGAAGGGTGCCCAGGGAAACCATCCTGAACTTTTCTCAAACCAGAAATTTGTTCAGGCCCCTTAGGTTTAGGATGGGACGCATCCCCCGTTTTCTTTTGCACAAGGAAGTACCTGGAATAGAATCCCAGCCCTTCTTTCCCTGGTGGAACGGGTTCAACTGCACTGGCCTTCAGAAGGGCGGAGAGTTCCTCTGCAAGTACCTGCTTGTGCTGGGAACTGTAAGATTGAGCTCCCGGTGGACAATTTGGAGATTTGGATTTCAGATTGAGAGTGTATCCTAACTGGACTATTTGAAGAACCCACCGGTCGGAGGTTATGAGAGGCCACCTTTGGTGAAAAAACATCAACCTCCCCCCTACCGGCAAGTCGTCCAGTATGGACACTTTTACTGAGGTTATGCTGAACTGCAGCCAGTCAACAGCCCATCCCTTGCTTTTGCTGGGGAGCAGAACGGGCCTTAGTCGCACGCTGTTGACGAGAACGAATACGCTGGGGTTGAGGCTGGACAGGCTGCCGAGAAGCAGGAGTGTACCTACGCCTAGAGTAGGTATAGGGGGCACTCCTCCTCCCTCCAAAAAACCTCCTGAGGAGGCAGTAGCAGAAAATGCCCGGTGGGAGAGAGAATCCATAGCATCATTATGCTTCTTGATTTGATCACCCAGATCCTCTACTTTTCCTCCAAAAAGATTGTCCCCCCGGCAAGGAACATCCCCCAACCGCTGCTGGACAGAATGATCCAGGTCAGAGACACGCAGCCATGAGAGTTTGCGCATCACTATACCTTGAGGAGCGATTCTGGATGCCACATCAAAAGTACCCCTGGCCAGGAACTTGCGACACGCCTTCTGCTGCCTGACCACCTGGCGAAAAGGCTTGGCCAGCTCCGTAGGGAGAGCATCAAGCAAGCTGGACAGTTGACGTATCGAGTCTCGCAAGTGTACGCTCTTGGGTTTATTTCAGTTGCTCGTTGCAATTGGATCAATTTCTGTTCCTATGACTGTGCTGGGAAGGCAATAACAGCTCAGGCCCTTTCTAGCACCTTTGGACATGGGTCAGGGAGGGAGGGAGAATAGGGGAGGGGATGTCAAGTCGCAGGAGGAATGTGAACGATTACAGGAGGACCTTGCGAGACTGGGAGATTGGGCATGCAAGTGGCAGATGAAGTTCAATGTTGACAAGTGCAAAGTGATGCATGTGGGTAAGAGGAACCCGAATTATAGCTACGTCTTGCAAGGTTCCGCGTTAGGAGTTACGGATCAAGAAAGGGATCTGGGTGTCGTCGTCGATGATACGCTGAAACCTTCTGCTCAGTGTGCTGCTGCGGCTAGGAAAGCGAATAGAATGTTGGGTGTTATTAGGAAGGGTATGGAGTCCAGGTGTGCGGATGTTATAATGCCGTTGTATCGCTCCATGGTGCGACCGCACCTGAAGTATTGTGTTCAGTACTGGTCTCCGTATCTCAAATAAGATATAGTAGAATTGGAAAAGGTACAGCGAAGGGCGACGAAAATGATAGTGGGGATGGGACGACTTTCCTATGAAGAGAGGCTGAGAAGGCTAGGGCTTTTTAGCTTGGAGAAGAGACGGCTGAGGGGAGATATGATAGAAGTGTATAAAATAATGAGTGGAATGGATCGGGTGGATGTGAAGCGACTGTTCACGCTATCCAAAAATACTAGGACTAGAGGGCATGAGTTGAAGCTACAGTGTGGTAAATTTAAAACGAATCGGAGAAAATTTTTCTTCACCCAACGTGTAATTAGACTCTGGAATTCGTTGCCGGAGAACGTGGTACGGGCGGTTAGCTTGACGGAGTTTAAAAAGGGGTTAGATAGATTCCTAAAGGACAAGTCCATAGACCGCTATTAAATGGACTTGGAAAAATTCCGCATTTTTAGGTATAACTTGTCTGGAATGTTTTTACGTTTGGGGAGCGTGCCAGGTGCCCTTGACCTGGATTGGCCACTGTCGGTGACAGGATGCTGGGCTAGATGGACCTTTGGTCTTTCCCAGTATGGCACTACTTATGTACTTATGTTTGTGAAGGGGGATATGGGAGGGGGATTGTTGATGCTTGATCTGTATTATTTTCTATTTGTGATTTATAAATGACAGTTGTTATATATTGTCCCTTTTTGATACCACAAAGATTTAAATATAAAATCATAACTGTTTGAGGCATATGTGGATAGGGACAGAGCTCGCGGGGACGGGGCTTTTTATTGGCACTGATGTTGTGGAAGTGAAATGCATCAGGTATACCTGGTATAGTGTTGGTGGGGCTCAACAATGTGTATGCACACACTTGGATCCTAGATATCTGTTACAGATTTTGTATTGAATATTCAGAGCTTTCTGGTGGTTTATTCTGTACAGATATGTTCTCTATGCAGTTGTATTATATTTACAACTTCCATTTTTTTCTTTTGACTTTTTTCCTTTTATATATAATCTGCCTTGCTTATATGAAGATGTCTATATTTTGATGTAGTGAAAAATGCAAGTCAATTAGAGTAAACACATTAACTATGCGGTTCAAAGATCTTAATACTTGTTTGTTAAATGATTAAAACACATATATATCTATATATAGATATTGATATATATATATATAGATCTATATAGATACATAGATATATATACAGTGCAATCCGCTTAAGTGCAAGGGTCTGGGACCAAAGAAATACATGCAGTTAACCGGAGCGTGCACTTAACCGTTGTGACTCAAAGAAGCTTGACATCTGATAAACATATGTATAGTACTGTTTATTATACGTACAGTATACAGTCTCCGTTAACTGATGTTAGGCTTACTTGAAGTAATCAGTCATGTCTGTGAGTTCCATAGACTACGTCTGCCAGATGGTAAAAACTGTCATAGCACTACCATCCAGTAACCTCCAGATAGGCCCGCACGGTGTTGAGACTCTCCAGCGCTCTTGCAAAAGTGACAGGAGGTTGTTGAATTTCATCAGCATCTGCCCCGCTGCTCATTTCATCATCTGTTTCATCATCAGCCGTTGCCTGCGTGTAGGCACATATCTCGACATCAGTGCTGTCGTCAGCTGTTTGTAGATCGTAATCAACAGCTACATAGTAATGAAACTCCTCTTCAGTAACACCGGCTGGGATGTCAATAGCCTGTTCATCTGGTACGTTTGCAACAGCTGCATCTGTTTCATCCCTCTCCACATCCCTAACAAAGCTTGCCTGCTTGTTGCAGTTCACAATGGTTGCCTGTGTAACATGATTCCAGGCTTCTTTCTGCATATGTAGGGAATCCAACAGTGATAGATTATGAGCCAGTTCAACAGCATGTTTATCCTTGCCAGTCTGGTCATCCATAACGCTCATCAGACGACATAGCACAAGAGCCCGATAATGTTGTTTGAAATGGGCTATTATGCCCTGATCCATAGGTTGGATCAGAGAGGTAGTGTTTGGTGGCAGGAAGACCACCTTGATGTTAGACAGCCTGACATCATCACTGTGTGCAGCACAATTATCACAAAGCAACAAAAACTGACTCTTTTGTGCCCGCATTCTAGTGTCTAACTTCTTTAGCCACTGCTTCCAAATTTCCCCAGTCATCCTTGAATTTGCATTAGCCTTGTATGACACAGGAAGTCGCTTAACATTCTTGAAGCAACAGGGCTGTTTGCTCTTTCCAATGACAAGTGGTTCTAACTTTTCACTCCCATCCATATTGCAGCAAAGGAGGATCATCAGTTGGTCCTTCAATGTTTTACCTCCTGTAGTTTCGGCTTGTTTGAATGCAAGTGTTCCATCAGGAATCGCTCGCCAGTAGAGACCGTTTTCATCAGCATTGAAAATGTCACGAGGTGCAAACTCGTTCAAGATGGTAGGAAGAACTGAAACAACCCAATTTTCAGCACCAAAGTCATCAGCGTCTTGTTTTTCACCATGCTGTTTCTTGAATTTAATGTTGTTCCTCTCCTTCCATCTTTCCAACCATCCAACAGTGGCTTTGAATTCAGTTAGTCCAAGACTTTCAGCTAGCTGGTTAGCTTTCTCCATAAGCAGTGTACTACTGACACGAAACTGTCTGCTCCTGACTTGAGAAAACCACCGAAGAAGAGCATCTTCTACCTCCTCAGCTTTTCCCGTCCGTTTTTGTTTCTGGTGTGGATTTGTATTGTTTTGCCAGTCTTCCAGAAGCTGGTCATTCTGGTTCAATATACGTGAAATTTGACTGGGATTGACACCATATTCTTTAGCAATAGATGCCTGACTTTGTTTTCAAATTTTTTTAAGAACTTCTATTCGTTCAGTTCAGCCAGTCTTACAGTTGCGCGATGACGACTGGCTGTGGCAGTTAAAGGGGTGGTAAATTCGAAATCTCGTTGGTTGTCACGTGCCAATTGGCTTCCATATTCCGTGCGCGCGCTTATGCAGAGTCTTTCCTGCAGAGGAGCGGTCTTAAACCATGCATATAAGTGAATCTTGCACTTATCAGTGGTGCGCTAAATTGAAGTTTGTCCCCATAGAAATTGATGGCACCAAAAATGGGACCGAAGTACGGCATGCAGTTAAACAGAGCATGCGCTTATCCGACGTGCACTTAAATGGAGTGCAATGACTCTGTTGGGAAAATGTGGGGTATAAATGAGATTATATGTGTGTGTGTGTATATATATATATATATATATATATATATATATATATATATATATATATATATATATATATATATATACACACATATATACACACACACACTTTCAAAAACTGTTGGTGTGCCTTGACAATTTTTACACCTTATAAGCGTGCCACAAAGTGAAAAAGGTTGAAAATCACTGCTGTAAAGACTTGATCAACACACTGACAGACCCTCACCAAATACAGAACAAGGGATCACAAATTAGAAATAAAAATACTTTAGACTACAATTGAGCTGGGAACCCCAAGAAGTTAAACTTAGCATGTACTACAACACTGGAGAAAGAAAAACAAAAATGCATTTCCTTTTCTAATGAACACAATACAAAAGACATTTACTATGCACATCTCCAAAAGCTAACATATTCCATTTAAAGCATTCAAAATAAAATTATTTTTTCTACCTTTGTGGTCTGGACATTTTATTTTTCCATCATGTTGGTTGTGATTTCTCTTTTCTGCTTTGCTGTCTGTCATCTGCTAATTCTCCTTCAAGCAGCTGCTGTCCATTTGTCTTTTCTCCTCCATCCTGTCTATTCCCTCACTACATCTGCCTCTGACATATTGATCGTTCCTTTTTAGCTCTTTCCTCTTTTCTGCTCTCTGTCAACTCAAATTTCACCCTCTCTATCACCCTTCTCCTTCTTACTTTTCAGCCATCTATCAAATTTTCATCTTCACTGGCTCTCCCATTACCCATCTTAAATCTTCTCCTGCCCTCCATTCTCTTTCATCTTTAATCTAATCCCTATTATCACATTTCTACTCTCTGTAATCACTACCCTCTCATTCATTTCCTTGCCACCCCCCTCCTGGACTCTCCCACATGAATGACCATCCCCTCCACTCTTCTAGCCCAGCAGCTGCTCCCCCTTTCTCCCATCTCCACTCTCATAGCCTGACGTCTCCATGTCCCTTCTCTTCCCTCCTGCTTGCTCCCCCATTTCTCCAGCATTTCTCCCTCTCTCTTCCCTCACTCCCACTGTCCAGCATCTCTCCATCACTCCCTTCTGCTACTGGATCCAACATCTCCCTATTTCTCTCCTCTCTCTCCCTCTCGTCTACCCTCATGTTCAGAATCTCTCTCTCTCTCCTATCGTCCATCATCTCTCTCTTTCCCTCCATTGTGCTCAAAATATCTTCCCCCCTCCCCAATGCATTTTCTTCCTTCCTCCTGTCCACTACCTTGTCCAACATTTCTGCCTCTTCCCCCTGTGCACCATCTATCCCTCCCCTCCACGTCTATGTCTGACATTTCTCCCTCTCTCACCCCTCTATACAGCATCTCCCCATCCTCTCCACCCTTATATCCAACAATTCTCCCCTTCCCCATGCCCAACAATTCTCCCTCTCTCACCCTCCATGCAGCATCTCACCCTTATGTCCAAAATTCCTCCCTCTCACTCTCTATGCACCCTCTCTCCCACCCCATGTCCACTTCTCCCTCCCTTCTTATGTCCAAGAATTCTCCCTCTCTTGTTCCTCTCACCCTCCATGCAGCATCTCTCCCTCCCCTATCACACCTTTAATTACAATATTTCTCTCTCCCTCCCCTCCACCTTTATATTCAACATTTCTCCCTCTTACCTCTCACACCCTCCATGCAGCATTTCTCCCTCTCTCATCCCTCTCACCCTCCCCTTCACCCTTATGTCTAACAATTATCCCCTCCCATCTCCAACAATTCTCCCTCTATCACCCCCCCCCCCCCCCGTGCAGCATCTCTCCTTCCCTACCCACTTCACAACTTTTCTTCTATGAATGGGTCCCTGGCAGCGTGGAGGGGAGTAGGCTGGGCTCCCGAAGTCCTGCATCTCCCTCCCTAAAGGATCTCTCTTGCTTGAATGGTCCACGGCAGCGATTCTCACACACTGCCTGCCGCTAAGTTGGAAGCCTCCTTTCTGCCGCGTCCCACCGCCTAGTCAGAAACAGGAAGTTGTGACAGAGGGGACAAGGAATAATGATCATAGGCCAGGCTATACTTAAATTAGACTTGGCCGAAATAAGTTCTGATATAAAAAAGGAAGACCTGCAGATCCCACAATATTAAACAAATATTTAATTTAGGGGGGGGGAAAAACCCCAGTTTCCCACCTAATGAACAATTGCACATTCAACAGACTACTACTCTTTCAGATCCAAGTCAAAATTATAAGTAGAAATGCAACTTAACACAAAGAGAACAAACTATAAAAAGAAATGCCTTACCCTTTCCCCGCCAAAGCTGGACAGATGGGGCTGTCATAATTCTCTACCACACTCCCACAGTTGGTGCACCGGGTTTTGAACAAGCTACCTGAAAATACACAAGCCTCAGTCATGCTACAGCCTAGAGAGCCAGAACAGAGGATTCAGAAGTACACAAACAGAAGCAGCAAAAGGAAAATAAAAAAAGCACAGCTGGGCCTTCAAGACTGTGGCAAATGAGAGTCCTTTATTCTTAAAGATCAGACATGGGCCTTGTTTCAGCATAACAATGCTTGCCTCAGGGGTCCAAAATAAAAGATGCTCTTGAAAATAAAGAGAAAACAGACAAAAAGCAAAGATACATACCTGTAGCAGGTATTCTCCGAGGACAGCAGGCTGATTGTTCTCACTGATGGGTCGGCGTCCATGGCGGCCCAGGAACGGCAATGTTTCAGAGCAAAAATAAACAAAGTTTGCCAGAGCCTTCCGGCACGCGCACTTAGCATGCGCAGCCATCTTCCCACCCGTCGCGTGAGAGTCCCCACTCAGTTAGATCAAAAAGCAATAGCAAGGAGAAGGACAACTCCAAGGGGGAGGCGGGCGGGTTTGTGAGAACAATCAGCCTGCTGTCCTCGGAGAATACCTGCTACAGGTATGTATCTTCGCTTTCTCCGAAGACAAGCAGGTTGCTTGTTCTCACGACTGGGGTATCCCTAGAACCCAGGCTCACTCAAAAGAAAAAAAGAAGGTCAATTGGGCCTCGCAACGGCGAGGACATAACTGAGATTGACCTAAAGCAGAAACATCTAACTGAAAGTGCAGCCTGGAACAGAATAAAAATGGGCCTAGGGGGGTGGAGTTGGATTCTAAACCCCGAACAGATTCTGCCCAAACCGACTGTCGCGTCGGCTATCCTGCTGAAGGCAGTAGTGAGATGTGAATGTATGGATTGATACCACGTCGCAGCCTTGCAAATCTCTTCTATAGTGGCTGACTTCAAGTGAGCCACCGACGCCGCCATGGCTCTAAAACTATGAGCCGTGACATGACCCTCAAGAGTCAGCCCAGTTTGGGCATAAGTGAAGGACATGCAATCTGCTAGCCAATTGGAAATGGTGCGTTTCCCGACTGCAACTCCCCTTCTGTTGGGATCAAAAGAAACAAACATTTGGGCGGACTGTCTGAAGGGGCTTGTCCGCTCCACGTAAAAGGCCAATGCTTTCTTGCAGTCCAAGGTCTGCAACTGAAGTTCAGCAGGGCGGGTATGAGGACAGGGAAAAAATGTTGGCAAGACAATTGACTGGTTCAGATGGAACTCCGACACCACCTTCGGAAAGAACTTAGGGTGCGTGCGGAGGACTACTCTGTTGTGATGAAACTTGAGATAAGGAGCATGCACTACCAAGGCTTGGAGCTCATTGATTCTATGAGCTGAAGTAACAGCCACCAAGAAAATGACCTTCCAGGTCAAGTACTTCAGATGGCAGGAATTCAGTGGCTCAAAAGGAGGCTTCATCAGCTGGGTGAGAATGACGCTGAGATCCCATGACACTGGTGGAGGTTTGACAGGGGGCTTTGACAAAAGCAAACCTCTCATGAAGCGAACAACTAAAGGCTGTCCAGAAATAGGCTTACCCTCTACATGTTGATGATAAGCACTAATTGCGCTAAGATGAACTCTTACAGAGTTGGTCTTGAGACCAGACTCTGACAAGTGTAGAAGGTATTCAAGCAAGGTCTGTGTAGGACAAGAGCGAGGATCTAGGGCCTTGCTATCACACCAGACGGCAAACCTCCTCCATTTGAAAAAGTAACACCTCTTCGTAGAATCTTTCCTGGAAGCAAGCAAAACCCAGGAGACACCTTCAGAGAGACCCAAGGAAGCGAATTCTACGCTCTCAACATCCAGGCCGTGAGAGCCAGAAACCGGAGGTTGGGATGCAGACGTGCCCCCTCGCTCAGAGGGTGGGAAAACACTCCAATCTCCACGGTTCTTCGGAGGACAACTCCAGAAGTAGAGTGAACCAAATCTGACACGGCCAGAAGGGAGCAATCAGAATCATGGTTCCGCGGTGAGTTTCAGCAAAGTCTTCCCCACCAGAGGTATGGGAGGATATGCGTACAAAATGCCTGTCCCCCAATGAAGGAAAAAAAGCGTCCGACGCTAGCCTGTCGTGGACCTGAAGTCTGGAACAGAACTGAGGGACCTTGTAATTGACCTGAGTGGCAAAAAGATCCACCGAGGGGGTACCCCAATCTCAGAAGATCTTGCGTACGACACCCGAGTTGAGCGACTACTCGTGAGGTTGCATTATCCTGCTCAATCTGTCGGCCAGACTGTTGTTTACGCCTGCCAGATACATGGCTTGGAGAAACATACCGTAACGGCGAGCCCAAAACCACATCTGGATGGCTTCCCGACACAGGGGGCGAGATCCGGTGCCCCCCTGCTTGTTGATGTAGTACATGGCAACCTGACTGTCTGTCTGAATTAAAATGATTTGATTGGACAGACGATCTCTGAAAGCCTTTAGAGCGTTCCAGACTGCTCGCAACTCTAGGAGATTGATCTGAAGACCTTTTTCCTGGAGGGACCAAACTCCTTGAGTGTGAAGCCCATCGACATGAGCTCCCCACCCCAGGAGGGATGCATCCATGGTCAGCACTTTGTGAGGCTGAGGAATTTGAAAAGGACGTCCCAAGGTCAATTGGATCGAATTGTCTACCACTGAAGGGAATTGTGAAAATCGGTGGACAGCTGGATTACATCCTCTAGATTCCCTGCAGCTTGACACCACTGGGAAGCTAGAGTCCATTGAGCTGATCTCATGTGAAGACGGGCCATGGGTGTCACATGGACTGTGGGGGCCATATGGCCTACAAGTCTCAACATCTACCTAGCTGTGATCTGCTGAGATGCTCTGGCCATGGAAACTAGAGACAGAAGATTGTCTGCTCTCGCTTCTGGAAGATAGGCACAAGCCGTCTGTGAGTCCAGCAGAGCTCCTATAAATTCCAGTTACTGAACAGGGAAAAGATGGGACAGGGTAATTTATAACAAATCCCGCTCATTCCTGCACTAGAAATGCTTAGAAAATATGTTAAAGAGGCATTAGGTGTTCCCCTTGAGAGATTCACACCTATCACCAGAGCACAATATATTTCAGGTGCAGGAAGGGGTAGTTTTCCTGAGAATCCTCAACCTGGTGTGAATCTAACAGACTTTTTAGAAAATTCTATGGAGGTCATAACTGAGAGAACTACGCTGTTGGTTACATTTGCTCTGCAACCTGAACGTAACAATATATTGAAACTTTACTTTCGCCACATGAACTCCCCCTTTCTTGGCTCAAAAATACAGATTTTTCCAGATTTTTCTAAATACACTCAAAGAAGAAGGAAAGCGTTTTTGTTATTAAAAGAAAGAGTTCTCAGAATTGGAGGAACCTTTCAATTTAGGTTTCCTTGCAAATGTTTTGTTTCTTTGAATTCTATTTCTTACATATTTTTTGACCCAGGAAAGTTACAAGAATTTATTTCCTCTAAAGAATAATGCTGTAATAGGTATTGTATTAGGCGTTTGCCCGGCTGCGATTTCCCACCTCTCTCTGTTCAATTTGCTTTTTTCATTTAATCTATAGATTCATTTCCTAGATCTTGGATCAACCTATTGTGGACTATATAATGTTAGGATAATTTACCAAGTTGAATTGATTTTCCTATTTTTTTTCTTTTTCTGGAATCTTTATTTATGTTGGACTGCATAAATGTAAATTTGAATAAAGTATAATTAAAAAAAAAAATTATAACAAATCCGAGTAGCTCCAGCAGTTGAATAGTCATTTGTATAGACTGTAGAGCTCCTGCCTCTGAGGTGTTCTTCACCAGCCAATCGTCGAGATAAGGGTACACATGCACTCCCAGTCTGCGTAGCGACGCTGCAACTACTGCCAGGCATTTTGTAAAGACCCTGGGCGCAGACGCCAGACCAAAGGGCAGCACACAATACTGGAAGTGCTGAACTCCCAGACGGAATCGAAGATACCTCCTGTGAGCTGGAAGTATCGGGATGTGTGTAAAAGCATCCTTTAAGTCCAGAGAGCATAGCCAATCGTTTTCCTGAATCATGGGAAGAACGGTGCCCAGGGAAACCATCCTGAACTTTTCTCGGACTAGGAATTTGTTCCACGCCCTTAGGTCTAGGATGGGACGCATCCCCCATTTTCTTTTGCACAAGAAAGTACCTGGAATAGAATCCCAGCCCTTCTTGCCCTGGTGGAACGGGCTCGACCGCATTGGCGCTGAGAAGGGCGGTGAGGTCCTCTGCAAGTACCTGCCTGTGCTGGAAGTTGAAGGACTGAGCTCCCGGTGGGCAATTTGAAGGTCTGGAGATCAAATTGAGGGAGTATCCTAATCGGAGGTTATGAGAGGCCACCTTTGGTGAAAAAATTTTAACCTCCCCTCCCCCCCCCGACTGGCAAGTCGTCCGGCACGGACACCTTTATAGCAGCTATGCTCAGCTGGAGCCAGTCAAAAGCCCGTCCCTTGCTTTTGTCGGGGAGCCACAGGGGCCTGCCTTGGCGCACGCTGTTGACAAGAACGAGCGCGCTGGGGATGAGCCTAAGAAGGCTGTCGAGGAGGAGGATTGTACCTACGCTTGTTATAAGCATAGGGAGCATTCTTCCTTCCCCAGAAAAATCATCTACCTGATGAGGTAGTAGCAGAAGGCGCCCAGTGGGAGAGATTGTTCATAGCGGTTTCCCGCTGCGTGATCAATCACTTGCTCAACTTTCTCACCAAAAATATTATCCCCCCAGCAAGGGACATCCACAACCCGCTGCTGGACTCGATTGTCCATGTCAGAGGCACGCAGCCATGAGAGTCTGCGCATCACTATACCTTGGGCAGCGGTTCTGGATGCAACATCAAAAGAATCATAAGCACCCCTGGACAGGAATTTACGACACGTCTTCTGCTTCCTGACCACCTCCTGAAAAGGCTTGGCCTGCTCCGGAGGGAGCTTATCAACCAAGTCCACTAGTTGCTTCACCGTGTTCCTCAAGTGAATGCTCGTGTAGAGTTGGAAGGATTGAGTTTTGGCCACGAGCATAGAGGCCTGATATGCCTTTCTCCCAAGAGTCCAGGGTTCTAGATTCTCTTCCTGGGGGCACTGAGGCAAAGTCTCTAGAACTCCTGGCTCTCTTGAGAGCGGAATCCACAACCATAGAGTCGTGAGGTAACTGCGACTTCATCAGCTCAGGTTCTCCGTGAATCCGATATTGGGACTCAGCTTTCTTGGGAATGGTGGGATTACTTAGTAGTTTCATCCAGTTCCGCATAAGTGTCTCCTTGAGCACATTATGCAAAGGAACCGTGGATGACTCCTTAGGTGACGAAGGATAGTCAAGGACCTCGAGCATCTCAGTCCTGGGCTCATCCTCAGATACCACAGGGAAGGGAATAGCCACAGGCACTTCCCGGACAAATGAAGAGAAAGAAAGACTCTACGGGAGAGAAAGCTTTCTTTCTGGTGAAGGAGTAGGATCAGAGGGAAGACTACAAGGCTCCTCAGAAGAGAAATACCTGGGGTCCTCCGCTTCATCCCACGAGGCATCCTCATCGGTATCAGACAAGAGTTCCTTAACTGCAGTCTGAAACTGGGCCCGTCTCGACGCTGAGGAACAATGTCCTCGATGGCGATGTCGAGAAGTCTACTCCCATGCCGGCGGCGATGAAGCTCCCTCCTCACCACAGGCATAGAGCCAGCAGCCGCTTCCATCGATGGTACAGAGGGAGCAAGCACCCCCCGGTACAGGAGCAGACTGACGCAGCAAACCCTCCAGAAGACCTGGAAGTATGGCTCGGATGCGCTCGTCCAGAGTCGCTGTCGAGCAAGGCTGCGGGGTCGGTGCAAGAATCGGCGTCAGAATCTGTGGAGGTCGAGGAGGCAGTACTGGGCTACCCGAAGACCGACACCTCTTGAATGGAGGGTGAGCGGTCCTCCCGGCGTCGGCGCTTCACGGATGCCAAATCCTTCGACATCCCGGAGCTCCCGGCATCGTGCTTGGAAGGAGACCGATGACGATGCTTCTTCACCTTCGCTCGATGCACGTCATCGATACTCCTCTGTACCGACGAGGAGGATGTGGAATCCACACGCCTCCTGGGGGTCGGGTCCGAGAGTGGTCGGTCCCAGGGGGTCTGTACAGCAGGAGACTTCGAGGCAGGTGGAGACCCACTCGACGGCTCACTGCTCCCAGCGTGCAGTGGTCTCCGGACAGCCATTACCTGCGCTCCTGAAGTCGATGCCAATTTCGGTGCCGATGCCGAAGAACTGCTCAAAGCTCCGAAAACACGGTCCTGAAGAGCTTTTCTTGACACTTGTGTCCACTTTTTAAAGCTAAGACACAACTTACATGCGTCTGGGTGGTCGGGCCCAAGGCACTGAAGACACCACGCATGGGATCGGTACCTGAGATCAACCGGTTGCACCAAGTACACTTCTTGAAGCCGCTGGGAGTCCTCGATGACATGGACGGAAAAATAGCGGCGGCGAAGTCAACATTCGCGATTGTGCTAAATAAAAAGGCACAAAAATGAGAAAGCGTGTACGCGCAGCCTAAGAATGCCGTGACGAAAACGAAAGGAAATTTAAAGGGCCAAACTAAGAAATAAAGGATTATATATATATATATATATACATACATATATATATATATAGTTTAGAAGGCAGGATAAAAGAAAGACAAAAGAGGGAGAAAAACTCTCAAAAACGGAGATATGTCTGGGCCTGAGGAGAGAGACTGACAAAGCAGCCACTCTTCACCACAGAAAAAGAAAAACTGAGCGGGGACACTTGCGCGACAGGCGGGAAGATGGACGCGCATGTGCGGTGCGCGTGCCCCATGCCGGAAGGCTCTGGCAAACTTTATTTTTGCTCTGAAAAATTTCTGTTTCTGGGCCACCGTGGACGCCGACCCATCAGTGAGAACAAGCAGCCTGCTTGTCCTCAGAGAAAAATCCTTACGCAGTTTTGCAGAACTGTTACTACACATAAAACATCTGTGGTGAGCACTGCTGGTTAGTAAAAAACACACCAAAAGACAGTACTCATCACAGAGATTTTATATGTGGTAACAGTTCTGCAAAACTGCATAAGGATTTATTTTGTCTGTTTTGTTTTTATTTTCAAGAGCATCTTTTATTTTAGACCCCTGTGGTAGGCGTTGTTACGCCAAAACAGAGCCGTGTCTGGTCTTTTAGAATAAAGGACTCTCGTTTGCCACAGTCTTGAAGGTCCAGCTGTGCTTTTTTTTTCTTTTGCTACATCCTAGAGAGCATCAGGAATGGGCTGTATAAAAGCCATATAGTGAAGGAGAAGGGAGGAGGAGAGGAAGGGAGCAGGAGGTCAGAAAATAACTTCAGAAGCAGCACAGACTGAAAGCAGTGGCTGCACATGCCTCACCATGGATCTCTAGCAGGTTTCTGGAGCCAGCCCGCTTGTGTAGTTCATCAATATTCTGAGTGATGACCACCACATGGCGGCCCTGCTTGCTTAGCCTGGCCTCGCACTCTGCAATAGCAATGTGAGCAGGGTTTGGACTCTTGGTCAGCATCACCTCCCGCCGATAGTGATAGAACTCCCACACACGGGAAGGGTTCCGAGCAAATGCCTCTGGTGTTGCCAAGCGCTGAAATAAAATACATTTATTAGTCATAGCACATAGTCAAAGCCTGATTTAACTCCTACCCCAGCTGAGATTATATTCATATACCTTTCTAACTTCATGTGCCGCTTTCTTTAAAATTAGTTCCTAACTCCTATTACTCTCCGTTATCTACATGTTCCACCTCTGCTTACACCCTATGCTGAATTCCCATATTCTATTGGCATTGTAAGTAGCGTATTATGATGCCGTAAGGTGTATTGTTATTTTAATATTTTTACTACTGTAATTTTCTGTTGCCTATGTTCAGCTTATTCTTGCTGTATACTGCCTTATGTGAATTTTTTTTTCAAAAAGGCAATCAATCAATAAATAAAGTATTTGCTCAATGGACAAAGGAACACAAATTACGTTGCTTTAAGTATAAGCATTTTTTTAAAGGTTAATTAAGCTGCAAAAAGCATCTACCTAGAGGTGGGTGGTATCTAACGTGTCAGTTCCATAAGGGAACCTTATATGGGATGGTTGGGGATGAGGGAGATACTGGGCAGATTCGGGGTTTAGCAGGATAAGGGGGTTGGGAGGGGGTCCGCACCTAAGATTAGCATTTGATGGAGAACTTTTTGCTGCTCAGTGGAAGACTGACTGGTTACGCTTGGATTTGAATGTGTTGCCTGTGGGAGATTGCGCAATGTGGGGAGGGGGGGCTGGGGCACCCCTCTCCAAACATAGGGTTTATTAAGCTGAGACGATATAAGTCCTGGTGTGAGGTGTACCGCTGAAGGTGGTGACTTGGAATGTGGGAGGTATTAACTCCCCTATTAAACGTTCTAAAATACTGCAACATCTTCAGTGTCACCGTATTGATATTGCCTTATTGCAAGAGACTCATTTGTCCACCCTTGAACACACTAAGCTCAAACAATGGTGGATGGGTGACTGTCTTGCAGTGGCAGCCCAGGGGAAAAAGGGAGGGGTAGCAATCCTGTTTAGGAAAGGGGTGGCGGATAAGGTCACGCCTCTCTAAACGGATACTGGGGGTAGGTTCCTATTATGTGAAGTATTAGTGAAAGGAAAGAAATTAACCATAGGGAACATGTATGCCCCTAATCAACATGATAAAGCGAATGCTACATACCTGTAGAAGGTATTCTCCGAGGACAGCAGGCTGATTGTTCTCACTGATGGGTGACGTCCACGGCAGCCCCTCCAATCGGAAACTTCTCTAGCAAAGTCCTTTGCTAGTCCTCGCGCGCCCGCGCGCACCGCGCATGCGCAGCCGTCTTCCCGCCCGAAACCGGCTCGAGCCGGCCAGTCCAGTATGTAGCAAGACAATACACTTCAAGGGAAGACACAACTCCAACGGGGAGGCGGGCGGGATTGTGAGAACAATCAGCCTGCTGTCCTCGGAGAATACCTTCTACAGGTATGTAGCATTCGCTTTCTCCGAGGACAAGCAGGCTGCTTGTTCTCACTGATGGGGTATCCCTAGCCCCCAGGCTCACTCAAAACAACAACCATGGTCAATTGGGCCTCGCAACGGCGAGGACATAACTGAGATTGACCTAAAAAATTTACCAACTAACTGAGAGTGTAGCCTGGAACAGAACAAACAGGGCCCTCGGGGGGTGGAGTTGGATCCTAAAGCCCAAACAGGTTCTGAAGAACTGACTGCCCGAACCGACTGTCGCGTCGGGTATCCTGCTGCAGGCAGTAATGAGATGTGAATGTGTGGACAGATGACCACGTCGCAGCTTTGCAAATTTCTTCAATGGAGGCTGAATTCAAGTGGGCTACCGACGCAGCCATGGCTCTAACATTATGAGCCGTGACATGACCCTCAAGAGCCAGCCCCGCCTGGGCGTAAGTGAAGGAAATGCAATCTGCTAGCCAATTGGATATGGTGCGTTTCCCTACAGCCACTCCCCTCCTATTGGGATCAAAAGAAACAAACAATTGGGCGGACTGTCTGTGGGGCTGTGTCCGCTCCAGGTAGAAGGCCAATGCTCTCTTGCAGTCCAATGTGTGCAGCTGACGTTCAGCAGGGCAGGAATGAGGACGGGGAAAGAATGTTGGCAAGACAATTGACTGGTTCAGATGGAACTCCGACACGACCTTTGGCAAGAACTTAGGGTGAGTGCGGAGGACTACTCTGTTATGATGAAATTTGGTGTAAGGGGCCTGGGCTACCAGGGCCTGAAGCTCACTGACCCTACGAGCTGAAGTAACTGCCACCAAGAAAATGACCTTCCAGGTCAAGTACTTCAGATGGCAGGAATTCAGTGGCTCAAAAGGAGGTTTCATCAGCTGGGTGAGAACGACATTGAGATCCCATGACACTGTAGGAGGTTTGATAGGGGGCTTTGACAAAAGCAAACCTCTCATGAAGCGAACAACTAAAGGCTGTCCTGAGATCGGCTTACCTTCCACAAGGTAATGGTATGCACTGATTGCGCTAAGATGAACTCTTACAGAGTTGGTCTTGAGACCAGACTCAGACAAGTGCAGAAGGTATTCAAGCAGGGTCTGTGTAGGACAAGAGCGAGGAGCTAGGGCCTTGCTGTCACACCAGACGGCAAACCTCCTCCAAAGAAAGAAGTAACTCCTCTTAGTGGAATCTTTCCTGGAAGCAAGCAAGATGCGGGAGACACCCTCGGACAGACCCAAAGAGGCAAAGTCTACGCTCTCAACATCCAGGCCGTGAGAGCCAGGGACCGGAGGCTGGGATGCAGAAGCGCCCCTTCGTCCTGTGTGATGAGGGTCGGAAAACACTCCAATCTCCACGGTTCTTCGGAAGATAACTCCAGAAGAAGAGGGAACCAGATCTGACGCGGCCAAAAAGGAGCAATCAGAATCATGGTGCCTCGGTCTTGCTTGAGTTTCAACAAAGTCTTCCCCACCAGAGGAATGGGAGGATAAGCATACAGCAGGCCCTCCCCCCAATTCAGGAGGAAGGCATCCGATGCCAGTCTGCCGGGGGCCTGAAGCCTGGAACAGAACTGAGGGACTTTGTGGTTTGCTCGAGATGCGAAGAGATCCACCAAGGGGGTGCCCCACGCTTGGAAGATCTGGCGCACCACCCGAGAGTTGAACGACCACTCGTGAGGTTGCATAATCCTGCTCAACCTGTCGGCCAGACTGTTGTTTACGCCTGCCAGATATGTGGCTTGGAGCACCATGCCTTGACGGTGAGCCCAGAGCCACATGCTGACGGCTTCCTGACACAGGGGGCGAGATCCGTGCCCCCCTGCTTGTTGACATAGTACATGGCAACCTGGTTGTCTGTCTGAATTTGGATAATTTGGTGGGACAGCCGATCTCTGAAAGCCTTCAGAGCGTTCCAGATCGCTCGCAACTCCAGAAGATTGATCTGTAGATCGCGTTCCTGGAGGGACCAGCTGCCTTGGGTGTGAAGCCCATCGACATGAGCTCCCCATCTCAGGAGAGACGCATCCGTGGTCAGCACTTTTTGTGGCTGAGGAATTTGGAAAGGACGTCCCAGAGTCAGATTGGACCAAATCGTCCACCAATACAGGGATTCGAGAAAACTCGTGGACAGGTGGATCACGTCTTCTAGATCCCCAGCCGCTTGAAACCACTGGGAAGCTAGGGTCCATTGAGCAGATCTCATGTGAAGGCGGGCCATGGGAGTCACATGAACTGTGGAGGCCATGTGGCCAAGCAATCTCAACATCTGCCGAGCTGTGATCTGCTGGGACGCTCGCACCTGCGAGACGAGGGACAACAAGTTGTTGGCCCTCGTCTCTGGGAGATAGGCGCGAGCCATCCAAGAATCCAGCAGAGCTCCTATGAATTCGAGTCTCTGCACTGGGAGAAGATGGGACTTTGGGTAATTTATCACAAACCCCAGTAGCTCCAGAAGGCGAATAGTCATCTGCATGGACTGCAGGGCTCCTGCCTCGGACGTGTTCTTCACCAGCCAATCGTCGAGATATGGGAACACGTGTACCCCCAGTCTGCGAAGTGCCGCTGCTACTACAGCCAGGCACTTTGTGAACACCCTGGGCGCAGAGGTGAGCCCAAAGGGTAGCACACAGTACTGGAAGTGACGTGTGCCCAGCTGAAATCGCAGATACTGTCTGTGAGCTGGCAGTATCGGGATGTGTGTGTAGGCATCCTTCAAGTCCAGAGAGCATAGCCAATCGTTTTCCTGAATCATGGGAAGAAGGGTGCCCAGGGAAAGCATCCTGAACTTTTCTTTTACGAGATATTTGTTCAGGGCCCTTAGGTCTAGGATGGGACGCATCCCCCCTGTTTTCTTTTCCACAAGGAAGTACCTGGAATAGAACCCCAGCCCTTCTTGCCCGGATGGCACGGGCTCGACCGCATTGGCGCTGAGAAGGGCGGAGAGTTCCTCTGCAAGTACCTGCTTGTGCTGGAAGCTGTAGGACTGAGCTCCCGGTGGACAATTTGGAGGTTTTGAGGCCAAATTGAGGGTGTATCCTTGCCGGACTATTTGCAGAACCCACTGATCGGAGGTTATGAGAGGCCACCTTTGGTGAAAAGCTTTCAACCTCCCTCCGACCGGCAGGTCGCCCGGCACTGACACTTGGATGTCGGCTATGCTCTGCTGGAGCCAGTCAAAAGCTCGCCCCTTGCTTCTGCTGGGGAGCCGCGGGGCCTTGCTGAGGCGCACGCTGCTGACGAGAGCGAGCGCGCTGGGGCTTAGCCTGGGCCGCAGGCTGTCGAGAAGGGGGATTGTACCTACGCTTGCCAGAAGAGTAGGGAACAGTCCTCCTTCCCCCCAAAAATCTTCTACCTGTAGAGGTAGAGGCTGAAGGCTGCCGGCGGGAGAACTTGTCGAATGCGGTGTCCCGCTGGTGGAGATGCTCTACCACCTGCTCGACCTTCTCTCCAAAAATATTGTCCGCACGGCAAGGCGAGTCCGCAATCCGCTGCTGGAGTCTATTCTCCAGGTCGGAGGCGCGCAGCCATGAGAGCCTGCGCATCACCACACCTTGAGCAGCGGCCCTGGACGCAACATCAAAGGTGTCATACACCCCTCTGGCCAGGAATTTTCTGCACGCCTTCAGCTGCCTGACCACCTCCTGGAAAGGCTTGGCTTGCTCAGGGGGGAGAGCATCAACCAAGCCCGCCAACTGCCGCACATTGTTCCGCATGTGTATGCTCGTGTAGAGCTGGTAAGACTGGATTTTGGCCACGAGCATAGAAGAATGGTAGGCCTTCCTCCCAAAGGAGTCTAAGGTTCTAGAGTCTTTGCCCGGGGGCGCCGAAGCATGCTCCCTAGAACTCTTAGCCTTCTTTAGGGCCAAATCCACAACTCCAGAGTCATGAGGCAACTGAGTGCGCATCAGCTCTGGGTCCCCATGGATCCGGTACTGGGACTCGATCTTCTTGGGAATGTGGGGATTACTTAGTGGCTTGGTCCAGTTCGCAAGCAATGTCTTTTTTAGGACATGGTGCAAGGGAACAGTGGACGCTTCCTTAGGTGGAGAAGGATAGTCCAGGAGCTCAAACATTTCAGCCCTGGGCTCGTCCTCCACAACCACCGGGAAGGGGATGGCCGTAGACATCTCCCGGACAAAGGAAGCGAAAGACAGACTCTCAGGAGGAGAAAGCTGTCTTTCAGGAGAGGGAGTGGGATCAGAAGGAAGACCCTCAGACTCCTCGTCAGAGAAATATCTGGGGTCTTCCTCTTCCTCCCACGAGGCCTCACCCTCGGTGTCAGACACAAGTTCACGAACCTGTGTCTGCAACCTCGCCCGGCTCGACTCGGTGGAGCCACGTCCACGATGGGGGCGTCGAGAGATAGACTCCCTCGCCCGCATCGGCGAAGCTCCCTCCGCCGACGTAGTCGGGGAGCCCTCCTGGGAGGTGGCCGCAGTCGGCACCGCACGCGGTACCGACGTCGGGGACCTCACCCCGGGCGATGGGCCAGCCGGCGCCACGCTCGACGGTACCGGTGGCGCAAGCGCCGCCGGTACCGGAGGGGTAGGGCGCAACAGCTCTCCCAGAATCTCTGGGAGAACGGCCCGGAGGCTCTCGTTCAGAGCGGCTGCAGAGAAAGGCAAAGAGGTCGATGCAGGCGTCGACGTCAGAACCTGTTCCGGGTGAGGAGGCTGTTCCGGGCTGTCCAGAGTGGAGCGCATCGACACCTCCTGAACAGAGGGTGAGCGGTCCTCTCGGTGCCGATGCCTGCTGGGTGCCGACTCCCTCGGCGACCCAGAGCTCTCGGTGCCGACGCGGGGAGGTGACCGGTGTCGATGCTTCTTCGACTTCTTCCGAAGCATGTCACCGGAGCTCCCCGGCACCGACGAGGACGTAGAATCCAGCCGTCGCTTCCTCGGGGCCGAGGCCGAAGGAGGTCGGTCTCGGGGGGGCTGTACCGCAGGAGCCCTCAGGGCAGGAGGAGACCCACCAGAAGGCTCACCGCCACCAGCAGGGGAATGGACAGCCCTCACCTGCACTCCTGACGATGCACCACCGTCCGACGACATCAGCAGACGAGGTCCCGGTACCACCGACGTCGATGCAGTCGCCCGATACCTTGGCGCCGATGCAGAGGCCCGATGCCTCGATGCACTCGATGCAGTGGCGGCCGAGGAAGATGGTCTGGACGCTGACGACGTCGATGCACTCGAAGATCCCGGTGCCGATGCCGACGAAGAGCCCGAGAACAACACGTTCCACTGGGCTAATCTCGCTACCTGAGTCCGCCTTTGAAGCAGGGAACACAGACTACAGTTCTGAGGGCGGTGCTCGGCCCCCAGACACTGAAGACACGACGAGTGTCGATCAGTGAGCGAGATTACCCGGGCGCACTGGGTGCACTTCTTGAAGCCGCTGGAAGGCTTTGATGTCATGGGCGGAAAAATCACGCCGGCGAAATCAAAATCCGAAATGACGGAAAAAGAGCACCAAAAATTTTTAAGGGAGAAAATCTCGACCGAGGCCGAAAAGAGGCCTACCCCGACGACGAAAGAAAACTTATCGGGGCAAAAAGCTGGAAGTACAGGAAGGGGTTGACACGAAACCCGGGGGGGTTTTCCGGAGCAATTCCCGACAGTTTTAAAGACTTTTCCGAAGAAAAAACACGTCAAAATAAATTTGGACGCGCGAGGTCGACTTTCCGGGGCTCGACACGGCGAAACACGACCGTACCGAGTGCGGACAAAAGAAGACTGGCCGGCTCGAGCCGGTTTCGGGCGGGAAGACAGCCGCGCATGCGCGGTGAGTGCGGGCGCGCGAGGACTAGCAAAGGACTTTGCTAGAGAAGTTTCCGATTGGAGGGGCTGCCGTGGACGTCACCCATCAGTGAGAACAAGCAGCCTGCTTGTCCTCGGAGAACCAATTTTATAAGATGGTCACTTCTAAGCTTTTGGCATGCCCTCAAAATGCAATATTAGTGGGTGGGGATTTTAACTCTGTAATGGATCCTCAATTGGACAAATCTCAACCCGGAAGGACTGGAGCCCTTCATGATAGCAGAGGGCTGCCCAATTTATGCCACCAGTTAGATCTAGTTGATGTCTGGCAAGTACTACATTCTCAGGAGAGGGACTTCACACACTTGTCTCGAGCTCACTCTACCCAGGCCCATATATATTATCTGCTGGCCTCAAGGCAGTTTTTTAACTCCATACTCAAGGTAGATATTGGGCCTTATGTTATCTCAGACCATGCGTGGGTTTGGATGGACATCAAGTGGTCTCAGCCTCCTCTACAGGGGTTGCGTTGGGCTTTTCCAGTGGAACTATATAGGGACCAGGCCTTTCGGGATAGACTTCTTAATTGTTGGAGGGACTACAAGGTCCATAATGTAGAACATGAAGCAAACCCAATTCTGTATTGGGAGGCAGTGAAGGTGGTATTGCGGGGAGAGTCATTAGTTATACCTGCCATCAAAGGAGGACTCGGGATAGGGAGATCCTCCGCTTGAGTAGACAACTAAGAGAGGCTCACCGACAGTTCCGACAGTCACACTCCTCGGAACATAAGCAGAGGGTATTGGAACTGCAGGTGGCATTGAATGAGCTTATGCATCAAAGGGCCAACAAACCACAGACTTATTATAAGTATATGCTATATAAGCACGAGAATAAGGGGGGGGGGGGCATCTCCTCCTCCTACTACTACTTATCACTTCTATAGCGCTACAAGGCATATGCAGCGCTGTACACCATACATGTAAAGACAGACCCTGCTCAAAGAGCTCACAATCTAAATAGGACAGGCAAACAGACAGAACAACTAAGAGGTAAGGGAATTAAAGTGGTGGGGATAAAAGGGTACAGGGCAAGTGAGTAGTGGTTAGGAGTCAAAAGCAGCGTTAAAGAGGTGGGCCTGCCGACGCACAGCGATCAGTGGCTATGGAGGTACTCGGGGAGTACTCCTCTCGCGTCTTATAGCAACCAAAAGGGGACCTCCAGAGTACTGTCGTTAAAATCAAACCAAGGTATAACAGTTCAGGCAGATCAGGAAATTAACAAGGAGTTCTACTCCTATTATCGACAGTTATACGATATCCCGGAGGATGCGGGGCTCCCCAGTGAACTTTATTGGGCTCACTTGCCATTGCCATCAGTGAGTCAAGCAGATACTGTGTTGCTTAATAAGCCAATACTAATAGAGGAGGTTCACTTAGGGATTCGGCAGAGTCCACTGGGGAAGGCCCCTGGTATAGACGGGTTTCGGGCGGAATTATACAAGTTATTGGGGGAGGAGACTCTAATCCCCTTAACAGATATGTTCAATGCTTTAGTGGACGCAGGAAATCTGCCTGAGCATTTGAATACAGTGAGAATTATAGTACTACCAAAACCGGGGAAAGACCCCGCATTAGTGGAATCTTACCGCCCCATATCACTGTTGAATTATGAGGTCAAGCTTCTTGCTAAAATACTAGGGAAGCGATAAGCACGTGTACTCCCAAGGGTTGTGCACGAATCCCAGGTGGGTTTTGTGTGAGGTCGCACGGTGGCAAAAAAATCGGCGGAAATTTTTGGTTCCTTTAAAATATAGACATAGGAAGAACTGGCAATTGCTTCTCGTTAGCTTCGAAGCAGAAAAAGCATTCGACCGGGTTCATTGGAATTTTTATTCGCCATGCTGGCCAAGTATGGATTTACAGGGAGATTTCTAGTGGCGGTGAAAACCTTATACTCAACTCCTAGGGCGTGTGTTTCTGTTAATGGGGTGGAGTCTTGCGATTTTAAAATTCTAAGAGGTACTAGGCAGGGATGCCTTCTCTCCCCCTCTTTTATTTGTTCTAACATTTGATCCATTGCTGAGGGACATAGTGGATAATCCAGCAGTGCGAGGGGTCCCGGTGGGCACTCAAATCTTTAAAGTTGCGGCATTTGCAAATGATATCTTGGTGCATCTGACCGAGCCTCGGGACTCACTGTCCGCCCTACTAGAAATCTTTAAAGAATATGGGGACTATGCCGGCTTGCATTTAAATTTAGGTAAATCAGAGGCTCTGGCATCCTCGGCCCGATTGGTGACGGAATGGGGGGCGGCCTTCCCCTTACAATGGGCAGAGAAGTCCTTTCGATACCTGGGCATTCTCCTGCCTATGGACGTGACACAGTTGCACCAACTAAATGTCTCCACACTGTTGGAGGATACCAAAAGGACCTTGGAGGGTTGGCGGAATTTGCCCTTATCTTTGATGGGTAGGGTGAGCTTGGTCAAGACGGTAGTGTTCCCAAAGTGGCTTTACTACCTACAGACATTGCCTCTTTGGCTCTATCAGAGAGATATTAAGGCTTTATACAGATTAATTACCTGGTTTTGTTGGGCCTCTAAGAAAGCTAGGAGTACCATTTTCATATCTGGTGGGGGGTTGGAGGCAAGGAGGAGTAGGCTTACCGGATATAAAACTCTATAATCAAGCATGTCAATTACGGCATCTGGGGGACTGGTGCCTTCAGACGCAGAAATACACCCCACCGGGGCTTGAGAGAGCTTTCTTTGCTCCCTACCAGTTAAGTTACCTTCTATGCTGCAAGGCTGCCCCAAACCTCACTCGATAGTCAAATGGGGTTAAAGCTTAGGGAGTTTTTCCAATCTCTGAGGGAGGGAGAGATCCCTGTCTCACTAATACATAAAGCCCTCACTGAGTGAAAATCATCCAAAGATTATAGTGGGCTGAAAATTAAATGGGAGCAAGAAGTAGGGGCTCCTTTGACGCATTGGGATATATCAATTTTTGTTGCACGTATACCAACCCTTACTACTGATGCACGATTGAGAGTGTGTGCTTATCGTATTATTCATAGAGCATACTTCTCTTCTAGTCAACTATTTCATATGAGGGGGTTGACGGAACCTACCTGTGTGAAATGTGGGAGAGATTCGGGGTCATTATATCATGCTTTGTGGAGCTGCCCCGAGGTGCAAGCATTTTGGCACCGGGTAACACGTTTTATAGAACAAGAGCTGGGAATTAGGGTTTTGGGAACAGCAGAACAGCTGCTTCTAGATGTGCCAGGAGCCTTTGGGAGTCAGAATAAATATAAGGTGATGCTCCTATGTAAGCTGAGTCTACTCACCCGGAAATGCATTTTGCAATACTGGACAGTGCAAGATCCCCCACTTTTTACGGTGTGCCTGTCAGAGTGCCCTCAAACTTATTGTGTATAAGGTAGAATTGTTTATGCATTATTGATATTTTATTCTACCTATTCCGAATAATCGCAGTGTAAACAGTGCAAGATCCCCCAGCCTATTGGCACTGGAGGAACCAAATGCATCTCTTGGTGTCCTGGGAGGCCCGAGAATCTCGGTCATCCCCAAAGAGGCGGAAAAGGTTTTTGGCCACCTGGGGGCTATATCTCCAGGTTTTGCACCCTCAAGGTCGCAGTCTGATCCTTAATGTGATCTGAAGAGTATTGCTATGTTAGTTCCTCAAACTGAAATAGTATTGGGGGTTTTTTTTTGGGGGGGGGGGAGGGGATTTCAGGAAGGGGTGAAGGATGAGAGAGATAACTGTTTCTAGTTTGACATTACAAACATGATTCTGTTAATGGTATTTTGAGGCATTTTTAGTTAGGGAAGGTGCTGTTAAACTCAGTGGGTTTCAAGACAGAGGGGGCGACGGGAGTGGCAAGTAAATGTTAAACATCAGAGGACAGATTTTATTCTGCCATCTTTACATTGTACACATTTGCATTTCTATTTTGTTTGGACACTCATGCTGTAACAAGTGTTGTCAATGTATGGTTATAAATAAAAATGTTGAAACATTAAAAAAAAAGATGACATTTTTCAAAGCAATGCCGTGAACTCCCAAGAGAGGTTCAGCTCTTATACCCTGAAGGCATGAATCAGCTCTAATACTGAGATAGGATAGGTAGAAACCATGTTAGACAACCAAAACTACAATTAATTTAAAAGAAACCTAATGAAGCAATTGAATAAAGATAGTACGTCTACAAACTCTTAAAACTACATGTATAGTGGATTTTGGAAACGTCTAAAAAAGGAACCCTAGCAATCCTAAAAATCTTGAAAATTTGAACATTCTTTACTCATATTGAACAAGTGGGGAAAGCATGCAGAGCAAGTGTATAACCTGGAAGAAATGTATACTGTTCAGTCACTAGATTTCACAGCAAGAAAATGGAATACATCTAAATCACTATGAAGCAATCTTGAAGATAGGGATGTGGCAGCAGAGAAAGGAGGGTATGTCTGGAAGAAAGCATTCCTCATGGAATCATTTCTAATTCCTGTGTGTGTGGTGTGTGTGTGTTGGTGACCAGCAGAACAGAGAAAGGGGAAAGGTGGTTTGAAAACAGCAAATTTCCTAACGGCTCTGTGTCAAGTTTCACTTTTTCTACGATACAGAAACTGGAATTGCTTCTCCCACAGAAATGTACTGGTACACTATTTCTTTGGAAAGTCTATTCCAAATTGGCCCATTTGATGTCTCCTTCCATTAGTTGTTACCCTGAACCAAATCTGGCCCTGTTGTGTTAAATGTTTGGAGCGTTATTCCCGCCCCCCCCCCCCCCCCCCCCCTCATCACTTGATACAAACATGCTGAACTTCTTTTGCATAATTTTTTTCCAACCATCCTAGGCATTTTAAAAAACCTGGGTCATGCTGTGCTTCAGTTTTCCTTTGAACAACCCCATGCACCCTTCCACGACAAGAGTCCAGACCTAAGCCAGATGCTCAGACTCCCAAACCCAGGCTGAGAGAGCTGGTAAGTTGGTGTTTGTAATTGCTACCTCTGGAAGCACCTAGAGCAGTGAACAGAAACAAACTCATATACCTATTCCAGAAGAGATGCAACTGTTTCCCAACCTCCTTTCCCCAAGTTTCCACTGCTGTCCCCCACCCTTCCCGCCCCTATATACACAGGGAATGTTCTGACTCTCAGGGCCCTGTTTACTAAGCCGCACTAGTGTTTTTAGCATGCGCTAACGCTAGAGACACCCATGGAATATATGGATGTCTCTAGTGCATGCTAAAAACACTAGCATGCATTAGTAAACAGGGCCCCCAGTGTATATAACAGTTTGAACCAATTCTGCTGTAACTCAGACAAACCTATAATTTGATTTAAATTTTAGAAGTGGAATGTAAAGCTTAATAAATCTTAAAACAAATTTATCTGCTTTAAAATACAATTACCAAAGGTGTCTTGGTATCCAACTGACGCTTAAGCACATAATAGCTAGAAAAACTGAGAATGGCCTACAATAAAGTAGTCTTAGAAACATTTCCTGCCACAATATTAAAGGTCAATATGGGAGAAAATAGAAGCTCTTTTGCAGGAGTTAGTTGATGAAGGATGAGAAGGAACCACAGTGCAAATTCCAGTCCCTTGCCTACCTGGGCTTGCCACTTTCTCCAGTAGCCATCAGCTCCTTGGAAGGTGGGTACTCCACTCTCAGCACTCACACCAGCCCCTGTTACTATGGCAATGTGCTTGGCTTTGGCAAAGACTTCCCGAAAGTCGCTCAAACCTTAACAAAAAAAAAAAGATCCACAAGGGAAAAAATTCAAAAAAGGTGAAACTAAAATGTCATATTGACTAGATGGGATATCCTCCCACGCCCCTCCCCAATTTTCTGCACATACGTGTCACCAAACCCTAAAAAGCTACATGGAGAAGTATTGCAAAGGTACTTACTTGCAGCAGGTATTCTCCAAGGGCAGCAGGACTTCTATTTTCACATGTGGGTAATGTGGGTCTGCGATGCCTGTCCGGAGCTTGTAACAAGCTTTAAACCAGTCTTTGAGTGTGAGACACACTTCACTGCTCATGCACAATTGCCTTACCGCTTGCCATGAGAGCGGAGGACCAGCAGTACAATACAAAGCGTAAGAAAAAGGAGAAAACTCCAAGGGGAGGTGGGAGGGTATGTGAAAATAGAAGGACTGCTGTCCTCAGAGAATACCTGCTACACGTAAGTATTGAAAGTAGCCCAATTCCTGCTTTTTCCACTTTGGACTGCTGTTTTATTTAGAATCTCTAATTCTATGTAAAATCTTTTATCTTAACCATTTACTTTTGAACTGTATTTGTGATCTTTCTTAAATTATGTAAGCCACATAGAACCCAATTTGAAATTTGGATTTTTGTGGGATATAATAAAATTAAAAAATGAAATGAAAATCTTCACTTTCTCCGAGGACAAGCAGGCCTATAATTCTCATATGTGGGAATCCCTAGCTACCAGGCTCACCGAGATCAACCAGTGGTCAATTAGACCTCACAACGGCAAGGGCAAAAAAGTAATTAACCTGAAGCTATACACAATCTGAGTGAGACTGCAGCCGCGAACAGAACAAAACGGGCCTAGGAGGGTGGAGTTGGACTCTAGACCCCAAATTATGCAGAACTGTCTGTCCAAACCAAATCCCGCGCCTGGTATCCTGCTCAAGGCAGTAATGAGATGTGAATGGTGTAGACTGAAGACCACGTCACAACTTTGCAAATTTCTTCAATGGAGGCTGACCTCAAGTGGGCTACCAACACAGCCATGGCTCAGACATTGTTAGCCCCAACATGACCCTCAAGAGTCAGTCCATCCTGGGCATAAGTGAACGAAATGCAATCTACCAGTCAACTGGAAATGGTACTTTTCTCGATCGAGTCCCCCATCCTGTTGGGACCAAAACAAACAAAAAGCTGAGTGGACTGTCTGTAGGGCTTAGTCCACTCCAAGTAAAAGGCCAATGCTTGCTTGCAGTCCAAGGTATGCGGTGCACGTTTGCAAGGATGGGTGTGAGGTCGGGGGAAGAATGCTAGCAAGACAATCGACTGGTTCAGATGGAACTACGACACAACCTTAGGTAGGAACTTAGGGTGCATGCATAGGACTGCTCTGTTATGATGAAACATTGTATAAGGTACATTCGCCACTAAGATCTGAAACTCAATGACCCTGAAAAGTAACAACCACCAAAAATATGACCTTCAAAGGTCAAGTACTTCAGATGACAGGAATCAAGTGGCTCAAAAGGAGCTTTCATCTGCTGGATGAGAACAACGTTGAGGTCCCATGACACAGATGGATGTTTATAAGTGGACTTTATCAACATCAAACCTCTCATGCAGCGAACAACTAGAGACTGTCCAGAGATGGGCTTACCCTCTACACGTTAATAAGCACTAATTGCACTGAGGTGAATCCTTACGGAATTGGTCTTGAGACCAGACTCTGAAAGGTGCAGAAGGTATCCAAGAAGAGTCTGTATAGGGCAGGAACAGATCTAGGACTTTGCTCTCATACTATACAGCAAACCTCCATTTCAAAGAATAACATCTCTTAGCGGAATCTTTCCTAGAAGCCAGCAAGACTTTGGAGACGCCCTTATGAAGATGCAAGGAAGCAAATTCTAAGATCTCAACATCCAGGCTGTGAGGGCCAGAGACCGGACGTTGGGATGCAGAACAGAGCCCTCATTCTGCATGATGAGGGTTGGAAAACACTCCAATCTCCACAGTTCTTCAGAGGAATCCAGACGAAGTGAGAACCAGATCTGCTAGGGCCAGTAGGGAGTGATCAGGATCACAGTCCCATGGTCATGCTTGAGTTTTAGCAAAGTCTTCCCCACAAGAGGAATAGGAGGATACACATACAGAAGTCCTGTCTACCAATGAAGGAGGAAAGCATCCAACAATAGCCTGTCGTGGGCCTGAAGCCTGGAACAGAACTGAGGGACTTTGTGATTGGACTGAGTGGCAAAGAGATTCACCAAGGGGGTACCCCACGGGCAACGCCCATGCCGAGTGACCATTCGTGTGGTTGCATGGAATTTATTGAAATGTCTGTCAGCCAGGCTGTTGGATTTGTCCACCAGGTATGTGGCATTGAGACGCATCCCGTGCTGGTGCGCCCAATGCCACATACGGACAGCCTCCTGACACAAAGGGTGGGATCTGGAGCCCTCCTGCTTGTTGGTATAATACATGGCAACCTGTCTGTTTGAATGAGTACAATTTGGTTGTTCAGCTGATCTCTGAAAGCCTTTACATTCCAGATCGCCTGGAGATCCAGAAAGTTGATGTGGAGATGTTTCCTGAGCTGACCAAGCACCATGAGTGTGAAGGCCTTCTAAGTGAGCTCCCCACCCTAGATGGGATACATCCGTCATCAGCACCTTTGTGGGCTGTGGAATTTGGAATGGGAGTCCAAGAGTCAAACTGGATCGAATTGTCCACCAGAGCAGGGACTGAACCAGCTCTAGTGGAACTCCCATGACATCTTCAAGGTTCCCCATGACCTGACACCACTGTAAAGATAGGGTCCACTGGGCAGTTCTCAAGTGACGACGTGCTATTGATGACACATGAACAATAGATGTTGTGTGGCCCAACAACCTCAACATCTGCAGGACTGTGACCTGATGAACTGCTCGGACTCAAGTGGAATGGGCGACGAGAGAGTCTGCCCGCACCACAGGGAGAAAAGCCCCAGCTGGCCGAGTGTCTAACAGGGTTCCACAATCACTGGACACAGAGCAGATGGGACTTGGGGTACTTTAAAACAAACCTTAGTAGCTCTAACACCTGAATAGTCCTCCACATGGACCCGAGTACTGTCCTTTGACATGTTCTTCACCAGCTAGTCATCGCGATAAGGGTACACATGGACTCCCAGTCTGACTAGCGACACTATAACTACTACAAGACACTTGGTGAAGACCCTGAGAGCCAACACAAGGCCAAAATGCAACACGCGATACTGGAAGTACATAAGTACATAAGCACTGCCACGCTGGGAAAAGACCAAAGCACTCTGTCTCCGACAGCGGCCAATCCAGGCCCCAAGAACCTGGCAAAAACCCAAAATTTAATAACAATCAATGGACTTTTCCTTCAGGAATCTGTCCAGACCCCCTTTAAACTCAGCAAGGCCAGCTGCCGTCACTACGTTCTCCGGCAATGAGTTCCAGAGTCTAACCAAGCGCTGAGTAAAGAAAAACTTTCTCCGATTTGTTTTAAACCTACCACATTCTAATTTCATCTTGTGTCCCCTGGTTCTATTATTATTAGAAAGTGTAAACAAATGCTTCACATCTGTCCGCTCTACCCCACTCATTATTTTGTAGACCTCTATCATATCACCCCTCAGCCGCCCTTTCTCCAGGCTAAAGAGTCCTAGCCTTCTTAACCTCTCCTCATAAAGTAGTCGTCCCATCCCTTTTATCATTTTCGTCGCCCTTCTCTGCACCTTCTCCAATTCCTTTACGTCTTTTTTGAGATGAGGCAACCAGAACTGAACACAATACTCCAAGTGCGGTCGCACCATGGAGTGATATAACGACATTATAACATCCTCATGCTTGTTTTCCATCCCTTTTCTAATAATACTCAACATTCTGTTCGCCTTCTTAGCTGCCGCAGCACATTGAGCTGAAGATTTCAACATCCTATCCACGATGACTCCCAGATCCCTTTCTTGGTCCGTAACTCCTAAAGCAGCACCTTGCATGACATAGCCGTAATTCGGGTTCCTCCTTCCCACATGCATCACTTTGCACTTGTCAACGTTGAACTTCATCTGCCATTTGGACGCCCAATCCCCCAGTCTCACGAAGTCCTCTTGTAATCTTTCACACTCCTCCCGCAACGAGACGACCCTGGATAACTTTGTGTCATCTGCGAATTTAACTACCTCACTAGTTACTCCCATCTCAAGGTCCCCAGCTGAAACTGAAGATACTGTTTTCCTGAAGCTTGGGAAGAAGGGTGTCCAAGGAAACCATTCTGAACTTTTCTTTGACCAGGAAATTGTTCATGTCCCTTAAGTCTAGGATGGGATGGATCCCCTCATCTTCTTTAGAATCCCTTCTTCCATTGGTGGAACGGGTTCAACCACATGGGCCTTTAGAAGGGCAGAGAGTTCCTCTGCAAGCACCTGCTTGTGCTAAAAGCTGAAGTGATGTGCTCTTGGTGGGCAATCTAGTGTTCTCTCTAGCAAATGCAGGGCATAACAGATGGACTATTTGAAGAACCCACTGGTTGGAGGTTACAAGGCACCTTTCTTGGTAAAACTTCAGCCTCCCCCCGACTGTAAAGTCGTCCGGAACAGTCACTTTTACAGCAGCTATGCTCTGCCGGGAGCCAATCAAAAGCTTGCCATCTGCATTGACTGGGGAGCTGCTTTGACTGGGGAGCTGCCTGGGCCTTAGGCACAAGCTGTTGACGAGAACAAGTGTGCTGGGGCTGAGCCTGCTGAGGCTGGCGAGAAGTGGTGTAACTACTCCTCTGCGAGTAATAAGTACGCCTCTTCAACTTGCCAAAACACATCCTAGAGAAGGAGGCAGGTGTCCGGCAGGAAAGAGTATTGATGGTATCAGTGTGTTTCTTGATGAGGTCTGCAACCTCCTCCACCTTCTCTCCAAAAAGATTATCCCCCCTCTGCTGGACTGCCGGGTCCAAATCAGAAACACGCAGCCATGAGAGTCTGCACATTGCTACACTCTGGGCAGAAATCCTAAAGGCCACATCAAAAGTGTTGTAGGTGCCCCTGGCCAAGAACTTACAACACTCCATCTGCTGCAAACAGATTCAGCCTGCTCCAGAGGGAGAAAATCTGCCAAAACAGAAATAATGTGCACCAAAGACCGCAAATACAGGTTCATGAAGAGCTGGTACGACTGGATACAGGAGATGAGCATGGAGGCCTGATACATCTTCTGCCCCCCAAAAAATCTAGGGTTCTAGCTTCCTTGCCAGGGGGCACCAAAGCATAGTCCCTAGTACTCCTGGCCACACCTGGTTCAGTACCTCTCTTGCCTTTCCCTCCTCCCCTTGGCAGTGTTCCTGCAAGCTACCCTGTACCCTCTTGCTGGCTTTGGATGTGTTCCCTCTGTCAGGTTTCTCGCAAAACCTCTGGGTAGTGAGCCCTTGGACCACTGCCGCAGAGCGACAGCTGCAGGAGAATCACCCAAACACAAGACAAGGTAAAATAGACGTACCGTCAATCCCAGGCCAGGAACCACCGGACAGGAACTGCAGCTGAGGCAATACACGCTGGGGTCTCCAGACAGGCAGCAGACAGTAGAAAAATCCAGAAGCAAGCCGGGTCTCTAGGCAGGCAGTAGACTGTAGAATAATCCAAAAACAAGCCGGTTCTCTAGGCAGGCAGCCGACAGTAGAAAAGTCCAGAAGCAAGCCGGGTCTCTAGGCAAGCAGCAGACAGTAGAATAATCCAAAACCAAGCCGGGTCTCTAGGCAGGCGGCAGACAGTAGAATAATCCAAAAGGCTAGCAGGGTCAAAGCTGGAAACAGGAAGAAGCACTGTAACTAACTCTCATCAAAGGAAAACTCCTCTGAGGACCTCTGTTGCAAAGGCAAACCAGAAAGTTCCCAGGTGCTTGATAAAGGCACTCCCAGCTGAGGTCATGAAGAAGGGTGAGGCTTGACAGCAGAGCATGGCTTGGCAAGAACAGGATCCCGGACCGGATCTGGCTTGACTGGAATGGGACTCAGGATTTTCCCCCAGGCTTCAGGATTTTCCAGCCGGCCAGACTTGACTGGAGCTACCCCAAAGCAAGCCCAGCATGGAATATGGTCACAAACGTGACACCCTCTGATTTATCCTGCCTCCTCTGACACAACTTCCTGTGTCCGAACAGGGGAGACACATAGCAAGGAAACACTTCGGAGGCCAGCCAAAGGTAAGCTGCTTCTTTCTTTATGCTGTCAGCAGCCCACAGGAACACTGCTCAGGAAGGAAAGACTAGAGAGATATTGTACTGGGTGAGGGAGCAGTGCCATGGTGGGGGTGGCAACAGAGGGCAGGTGGGTACATTGTATGCTCAGGGCTCAGCTTTATCTCTCGGCTGCTCTGCCTTTTGAGTGCAGATTCTACCGCTAGGAAATGATGAGGCAACTGGGGCCTATCAAACCCAGGGGAAGACTGAATCCATGGTGTCAATCTTCTTGGGGAGGACAGGGACGGAGGGGACTCACAATTTTTCACCTGAATGTCCCGTAAGATCTCATGAAGCGGGACCGTCACAGCCTTTCTAGGAGGAGGGTCGTAGTCCAGGACCTCGAGCGTCTTAGTCCTGGGCTTATCCTCCACTTCCAATGGAATAGGGATGGCAACTGCCATCTCCTTCACAAAAGATGGGAAAGAAAGAATCTCAAGTGGAGACTTCCTCCTTTCCTGAGGAGGGGAGGGAGCAGATGGAATGCCATAGGACTCCTACTCAGAGAAGTACCGTGGATCCTCTTCAGAGTCCCATGAGCACTCCTCATCAGTGTCAGTCAAGAACCCCTCGTGGGATGCTAAGATCCAGCCCTCCTCAACGAAAAGGTACCATGACCTCGACAGGGGCGTTGAGGAGTCAGCTCCAGCCTCGACTCTGGCAAAGCTTTCTCCACTGATGTCGAGGGTATGCCAACATGGGTGGCAGTCAACGCCAAGACTGAAAGTGGCATCGGCATTGGAGACCTCAACGTAAGCTGGTGGCCATGCGGGAATGAAGAGGCATGACTGGCAACAAGCACCCCAAACGTCGATGCACTCTGCATTAAACTCACCAAAAGCTCAGGAAGCAAAGCCCAGAGGAGCTCATTGAGGGCGGACATCAGGAAAGACTGGGGCACCGAGGGTAGAAGCAGCTGCTGAAATCTGCGGGGTTGAAGTGGGTGCCTGGTCCTGGCTGTCTGGAGACCCACGCATCAGCACCTCCTGTATGGAAAGGGAGAAATCCTCCCGGAGCTAACACTTCTCGGGAACCGAGAGCTCCCAGCACCATGTGTCAAGGGGGATCGATGCTGATGCTTCTTCTGATGCCTGGCATCGATGCTTCTTGGTGCCAAAGAGGACGACGTTGAGTCTTCACATGGCCTCAGGATCGGGTCCAATGCTGATCGGTCCCAGGGGGCCTGCATGGTGGCCGACGTCGAAGCAGGTGGAGGCCCACTCAACGCACGGTCACTCCCAGTGTGCAAGGGTCCTGTAGCTATATGGACTTATGCACCCGATGCCAATGTCGACATCAACATCAAGGCTTCAGAACTAGCTCCAAAAATAGTTTTTCTCTGAGCCTCTCTGGCCAACTGTGTTCTCTTCTTCATACACAGAAAATACAATTGGCAGGTGTTATGATCAGGTCCCAAACACTGCAGACTAGAGAGTTGCACGGGGACAGAAATCTTATCCATCCCCGCCCATCCCTGCTGGAATCTTTCCCATCCCCACTGGAATCTTACCCACCCCACAATAATTTAACCCATCACAATCAGTCCTCACCCGTCCCTGCAAGAACTTAACCCAGCCCCGCAAGACCCATTCCAGTCAGCTGTCTGTCTCTCTCTGGATTTGAGCCACAACACTGCAGGCAAGGAAGGAACGGAAGTTGGAACTTGGAACAGCCTGGTGCACGCATGTAAGATTTGTCACTGATTCACTGGCACTGTGTGCTGAGAGGTCGCCACATGCACATACCATTAGGTCAGGTGCCATCTGATGCTCATGCCTGTGTCAGAGCCGAGGTCTGCGCATCAGCCCGGAAGCAAAGAGGATTAATAGTAACATAGTAAGTGATGGCAAATAAAGACTTGAGCAGTCAACGAGTGTGACTATTGGGCAGACTGAATGATCTTTTCATGATTAAATCAATGAGTGTGATATTATATACTTATGTTCTTTTTTTGGTGTTTCTAGACCATAGAAGTCTATCCGGCCCTATTCTTATGTTCCAACTGCTGGAGCTGCCATCAAAGCCCACTCCAGTCTAGTCGTCTTATTTGTGGGACACAGACCGTAAAAGTCTGTCCAGCACTGTCCTCATGTTCCAGCCACTGAAGTTGCTGTTTAAGCCCTTTCCAGCCCACCCTAAACCAGACTGCCATATATTAGACACAGACCATACAAGTCTGCCCAGTATTGGCCCTAGTTAATCACAGACAGCGTCATTCGACACATCCACACACAAGCAGCCATTTAGGTTTTTTATAACTTCCATTTTCTAATTAGAGATCCTCTGTGTTATCCCATGCCTTTTTAAATTCCTTAATTATTTGTGTCTCTACCACCTCCTTAATGGAAGACTTTCTGCATTTGTGCTATTAAAGCAAAGAGGAGGAGACAGCACTCAAAGAACTTGGTACTTGGTAGATGAGAGGCTGGTGCAGGTGTAGCTTACACTTCCATGGGAACCCCACCGGAATTGTTTCCATCCCCATGGGAATCCCGCAGAAACTGCTTCCATCCCCGCGAGTTCTGCGGGATTCCCGCGAACCCTATTCCCGTGTAGGTCTCTACTGCAAACACCAAGAATGGGCATTTTTGCCAGAGATGGTCCTGTTGCACTGAGTGCAGCACTTGAAGCCACTGGGAACTTTGATGACATGGAAGGAAAAACAGCTGTGGCCAAATCAAACAACTCAATGATGCTAAAAAGGCAAAGCGCCAGAAAAAAGAAGAGGGCAAAAACCCGACTGGGGTTCAGGCCTAAATGCAGCCTAGCAAGTGCGGTGAAAGAAAGGAAACTTAAAAAAGAGGAAAAAAAAATAATCAAAGATACAAGGAATTAAATAGAGAAAACCCCAAGAGAGGTATAACAATAACAAAAGGAAAAAAAATGGGAAGGCACAAAAAAAGACAGAAGGCAGAACCAGCTGTGAGGAGAGGGAAATAAAATGCGTCCTCTTCTCATTGCAGAAAAAAAAAGAGAACTGCTGGTCTACGTTCTCACGGCGGGCAGGAAGGCACTTGCTAATGCGCGGTGGAGCAAATCTCACAATTAACCTGTTTAAAGCTTGATACAAGCTTTGGACCGGCAATGTGGACCCACATCACCTACCGTTTTGTTGTTTTTTTTCCCTGACAGTGTTTTTGTGTGTTGGCAGGACTAAGACAACTATTTTATCATATGGGTACATACCGATATTTTGAGCAGGATAGCACTGTTACTCTCTGTTAGTGGCAGACCTGCATTGTTTAACAAGACAATCTGCAAATTCTTGTGACCCCTGATGCAGGCGATTTGTCGACGAAACATGGCCCATGTCGGGTATTCTTAATAAACAACTTTCCATTGTCCTGCTCCTAAAGGTCCATTTGTGCTTTTTTTCTGTTCTGTTTGGTTGGTGTACTCTGGACCCTCTCTTTTATCCTTCTTATTGTTTTTTTTTTAATTCTGGGAGTCACTATTGATCGAAACCTCACACTTGATACCCACGTGAAGAACACAACGAAAAAAATGTTCCACTCAATGTGGAAACTCAAAAGAATAAAACCTTTTTTCCCAAGATATGTCTTCCGCACCCTAGTACAGTCACTAGTGATAAGTCACCTGGACTATTGCAACGCTCTGTACGTAGGATGCAAAGAACAGACCATTAAAAAACTCCAAACAGCCCAGAACACCGCAGCCCGTCTCATTTTTGGAAAAACCAAATACGAAAGCGCAAAGCCCCTAAGAGAGAAACTGCACTGGCTCCCGCTCAAGGAACGAATTGAGTTCAAGATCTGCACGACCGTATACAAAATCATTCACACAGAGGCCCCACTCTACATGCTGAACCTAATAGACTTACCACCCAGAAATGCCAGAAGATCAGCCCGCAAGTTCCTCAATTTGAACTTCCCCAGCTGTAAAGGAATTAAATACAAACAGGCATACGCTACTACCTTTGCGTACAAAAGCACACAGTTATGGAACGCACTACCCATGACCCTGAAAACCACGGACAACTTAACCAGCTTTCGCAAATCTTTGAAGACATATCTCTTCAACAAGACCTACAAAAATAATCCTTGATGAGACAAATTACTCCGTATACCACCCAAACGCTTCAAAACACCTCTAACACGACCTTACCTAATACCATCTAACTTATTCCTCTTCTACCTTCAGTTTATTACCGACTGTATCTAAGATTATGTAATGACTATACCATATTAACACCCTGTAAGCCACATTGAGCCTGCAAAAAGGTGGGATAATGTGGGGTACAAATGCAATAAATAATAATACCTTCCATCTCTTAAATTCATACCTAGGGAAGTTTTATGGGTTTGGAGGTAACTGTGAATGAAGTCTCAGGGCCCACTGCCCAATAGAGGCTGGATAAGACTGAGATAAAGCTACCAGGTTCCAAAAACACATTTTCCAGGTCTCTCTCTTTCTGCAAACGACACAGAGACACACAGAGAAAAACTTCTGGATCGCATTTAGCCCACGATCAACAGAATAACACAAAACAAAAACCTGTCTGGATCTTACTTAACCCAAGATCTACAGACAGATAGGCATGGGGGAGACATATCGGAAATCAAGCGATACACACCCCTTAATGCCAACAAAGATCCCTGAAATAAAGATTCCCTATCAAGTTGTATCAATTAATAATTCCAAAGATTTAATGGCACTAGAAACTGTGTTTGGGGATACTAATTTGTGGCTCGAATGGGCCCATTATACCACAAAGAGTTTGAATGTTTCTAACTGTTATTTTTGCGCCCATGCAAGGGCAGAACCTACTGTAGTCCCCTTTCCTTTAGATCTTTACAATGATCCAGATGGTTTTTGGTGTATGTTAGAGCTGTTACAGGTAAAAGAAGAAATTAATCAGTCCTGTCAACATCTCGACAAACATCATCCCTACTTGCCCCCTCGGATGAGGGTACCACCTGCATTCAGGATTCCAGACCCTGCTACACGATATCATACATGTCTGGAACGATATGGAGTTAGAAATACACGGTTTCTGGGAAATTTGACCAATTGCAATACCACCCTAGAAAGAGGGGCTCTGCGAGGTCTGAACCTCACAGACTTTTCACAGGCTAGAGCAGATGTATGGTGGTATTGTGGAACCCACACCATCCACCATACACTTCACAGAAGTTGGACAGGCAGATGTGCCCTAGTCAAATTGGTAATTCCAATCATTATAGCATCTTTGATTCCTCCTCATAGCAGCTCTTCCTCAATGCCTGGATCTTTTGATGATCGGGTTTATATAGATGCAATTGGAGTTCCAAGAGGGGTCCCTGATGAGTTCAAAGCCAGAAACCAGATTGCCGCAGGATTCGAATCTGCCTTCTTTTGGTGGTCTACGATCAACAAGAACGTAGATTGGATTAACTATATATATTACAACCAGCAGAGATTTGTAAATTATACTAGAGATGCTGTTCAAGGAATTGCAGCACAGTTAGACGCCACTAGCAGAATGACGTTAGAAAATCGATTAGTGCTTGACCAAATACTAGCGGCCAATGGCGGGGTGTGCCGCAAAATAGGTACACAGTGTTGCACCTTTATCCCCAACAACACTGCTCCAGATGGATCAATTACCAGAGCTTTGAAAGGCCTTACCTCACTGTCAAAGGAATTGGCTGAGAACTCTGGTGTTGATACATCTTGGACTGGTTGGATGGATAAAGCCTTTGGTAAATGGAAGACATTTATCATCTCTGCAGCCACCACCATAATCATAGTGGTAGCAATTTTTGTACTAGTAGGATGCTGCATAATCCCTTGTGCTAGAGGCTTAGTAGAACGCTTAATTGAAACTGCCATAACCAAGAAAACAACCACAGGACAATATGTCCTGTACGAAAATCTCCTTCCCAATACCACAGGAGATAACACATTGGACTATCTCCCTATGAGATGGACTAATCGCTATGCAAATGCTAGAGACAATGTAGAAATGTCTGCAACTGTATAATCAATTAAAAGCACACAGGAATGCAATATAATAACGTAAGGCTTTATAAAATGATGTGATCAATAATCAATATGACTATGTAATCCATGCAAATGTATACTCAAAATATAATCAGTATATAACCAAAGAATTAATGATTGTTAGCAATATATATATATACATATGTAAGAGTAAGATTAAACCTGCATATTAATAGGTTGAAAGATATTATTGTTGTAATCATAGTATGTTACTTAATCGCAGATATGGGTAAGCCCCAAGAAGGATTAGAATAACCGAAGTAGTGTTTATGTTGTGACCTGAATTCCAAAATTCTGACCATACCGGTTTTCAATTAGACTCTCCAATTCGATAGTTTTATAGGATACCTTCTGGAATGGATGGTACCATGGTACGTTAACCCTGGTGTCACCCTATGAGATAGGGTGAAGAGGGGAATGTTAATATGTGTCCTAGCTTGAGACCTATCCACTGGAATAGTGGTGGGCCAAGTTACATAGCTTAAACAGCTGAAAAGCACTGACTAGGCCTGATAATCAGCTGATGGCCTTATAGCAGAGAGCCTGCAAGAGCAGGACTGCTTGGTGAGTCTTATTGAAACCTGGTACATCTTTCAAATTGAGTGTAACACTTAAGATGTAGAAATTAATGACAAAAATGGTAAAAAGCTTGGTTCTTAAAATGGAGTTTGTCTTTATAAGATGGCTCCCAGAATCACAAGATACGAAGACACAGATCTCTCTCAATATTAGGAAAGAGGTTTTAAAAGTGTTGAAATTGGCACTATGAAGAAATCTTTGAAAGGAGGGGTAGGTGGGCACCTGACCTGCGGTTGAGTATGATTCAGAGATGAAGCAAGATTAGAAAAAAAAAATTCCCTCTCTAATTGAGTTGTATGTACTGAAAATGCTATATAAGAAGTGGGCATCAGAGCTATCGTCGGAGTCCCTCCCCAACTTGGATCGGACAACGGCGAAGCTCTGGCCGGTTGAACCCAGATTCTGACTGAATGTACCAACTTGAAGTCCTGATTGGGTGAGAATAAAAGATTATTTCTTTTACACTGCTCCAGTCTCTGTTTCAATCTATTCTCTCTCCTCCACCTGTTTCACAGAATACTACACTCACAAGTAAGATTCTTTCTCACTCACATAGATTTCATGTGGGAACATAAATGGCCAAAGATTCACTTAGATCCAGATAGACAGAAAGCTGTGGTCATGGGAATTAGATTTGAACTGCACCTTCTGTCACCCCCCCCCCCCCCTACGCCTCCGTGACCGGAGGCGCTCCTTAGAACCCCGAGACATAACACCATGGAATGGGGTGTCACTGGAATTCAGGGAGGGGGTGATTAACAAGATTTTAGAAGAACAAACCCTCTGTACACCTCCGTGGGCAAGGGTCCTACTGGGGTCTAGAGAGGGGTAGATAAAAACAATTCTCATGTAAAGTGAGTTTACTTACTGTAAAGATTTGCTGTCATCTTCAGAAACTATGGGCTGGGCCAGACTCAGAAAAAGTAGCCCTGGGCCTTCAGGCTGCTTTCCAACTCAGTACCCCTCACACACACCTACATGGACTTATTTTATACTGCCTTCACACCTTTTCATTAGTAGATCAAGGCAAATTACATTCAGGTACAATGGGTATTTCCCTATTCCCTGAAGTTTTAAAATCTAAGGGGCCTATTACTAATTTGTGGAAAAATAGCACATTTTTGTGCTATTTTACCCAGAGAAATTTGCTGTGGAAATCAGTTACCCATGATATTCAAATATTCAGGTTAATGAATGTGTGGAAAATCTTGATTTGCATTATTACAACCAGAAATATCCACAGAAATTTAAAATAGCAGGCCCCCGTTTGGACCTGCTATCTCATACAGGGCCAGACTCATGACTTAAAAGTTGCCCTCCTACCCCAATCCTTTTACTTGATACACCCAGCCCCCTCCACTCCGATCCCCAATTCGGCATTAAATGAAGCAACCATCCCCACCCTTTGATCCAGTGTCAACTGAAAAAGCCTCTACTCTAGATCTGTGCTCCAGCATTAAGTGAAGATAATCTTGTACCCTCAACTCCCCAACCTCAACACCTACTGTGGTTTCTGTAGTGGGTGATGGATTTGCAGGGCTGATCCTCAGGTATTCCTGCCCCCATGGCTCCCTTTTTACAAAAGACCCTTCCTGATACCCTAGCAGTAGTCTCACAGTACTACCTCTAGTATTCTGGATGTCAAATAAAATGGGGGATGGGGATTTCTTCACTTAGTACTGGCTCTTGGATGGATGATGGGTGTGCGGAGCATCTTAATGCTATATCTGGGATCTGTGGTGGGAGTTGGGTGCGCCTAGCCAGATACTCCCCCATCACAGATGCGAAGGTGAGAGTTTTTTTCTTTTAATTCTCGCAGGTTTATTTAAAAAGCATCCTTGGGAACATCATCTCCTGCAGTAGTATGCCATTGCTCCCAAAGGTAGGTTAAACTTCTTGAGGTGGTAACTTTCAATGAATAACGCTACTCACAAAGTAATATAAATAATACATGCTGCATTATTCATTTACATAATATTGAACTGCTTAGCTTGTGTTTTACTGGCCAAATTACACATTATTGCTAATAGACCCTAAATTTGTATCTGAGGTTACTTGCTCAAGCTGCTTTAACCATTAGGCTCAATAAATAGTTCAGCTCTGGAACTTATTGCTAGAGGATGTGGAAACAGCGGTTAGCAAATCTAGGTTTAAAAATTGTTTGGACAAATTCCTGGAGGAAAACTCCATAGTCGGCTACTGAGATAGAGATGGGGAAGCCACTGCTTACCCTCGGATTGGTAGCATTGAATGTTGCTACTACTTGGGTTTCTGCCGGGTACTTGTGACCTGGATTGGCCACTGTTAGAAACAGGATACTGGGCTAGATGAACCATTGGTCTGACCCAGTATGGCTGTTCTTACATTCTCATTGAACGGTAATGGTATTTGCCTTCAGGGGTCATGGTTGCAAGGCTCTGAAAGGAATCATGCCACATGGAACCCAACCCAGGATGGTCGCTGACAATAATAGATCCCTGCCTGGCCCTAACTGAACTGGAGAGAAGAAAAAATCAAGTAAGAGCCAGCATAACCTCCACGCTAAATGCAATGGGGAAATTCAAAAAGATTTCAGGTTGTTGACCAGGCAGAAAAATCACTACTGCTGCAGAGTGTCCAGATCAGAGGCCTCACCCAAGGACAGCTATATCAGATAACTTACTAGAACTTGGACGGGCCATTGCCAGTGATACAGCTCGTTTACTGGCAGAAGATGGCTTCAGCCCACAATAGGAAAGTATGCCCAGCCTCACGGCACAAAACTGCAGAAGAATCATCACGATTGCTTAACGATGACAACGCCTGCAAGGAAAAAACAAGAAACAAAGTCACAAGCAAAATACAGACAAAGGTAGGCTTCATGTTCCAGAAGCAGCTAAGCAGACAGACCTGCTACCCCACCCACACTTCTCCCTGCATTACCCCTACCCCCCCACACACACACTTCTCCCTGCCTCCTCCTCCCCCCACACACACTTCTACCTGCCTTACCCCTACCCCCGAACACACGCACTTCTCTGTGCCTCCTCCTCCCCCTACACATTCTATCCCTCTTTCCACTCCCCACACATTCCCTGCACCTCTCCCCACCATCCACACACATTCTCCCTGCATCGCTCCCCCCCACACACACGCATTCTCCCTGCATCTCTCCCCCCCACACACACGCATTCTCCCTGCATCTCTCCCCCCACACCCGCATTCTCCCTGCACCTCTCCCCCCCCACACGCAATCTCCCTGCACCTCTCCCCCCCCACACGCAATCTCCCTGCACCTCTCCCCCCCACACGCATTCTCCCTGCACCTCTTCCCCCCACACGCATTCTCCCTGCACCTCTTCCCCCCACACGCATTCTCCCTGCACCTCCCCCCCCACACATTCTCCCTGCACCTCCCCCCCCCCACACATTCTCCCTGCACCTCTCCCCCCACACACACACACATTCTCCCTGCATCTCTCCTCCACACATTCTCCCTGCATCTCTCCCCCACACACACACACACTTTCACTGCATCTCTCCCCCCCCCCACACACACACTTTCACTGCATCTCTCCCCCCCACACACACACACTTTCACTGCATCTCTCCCCCCACACACACATTCTCCCTGCATCTCTCCCCCCACACACACATTCTCCCTGCATCTCTCCCCCCCACACACATTCTTCCTGCATCTCTCCCTCCACACTCACCCCCATACACTCTCCCTGCGTCTCTTCTCCCCCATACACTCTCACTCCCTCTTCACTCCCCTGAACCCTCCACATACTCTATCTGCCTCTCCTCTACCCGCACACACTCCCTGCCTCTCCCCTGCCCCCACACTCTCCTTTCCTCTCTCCTCCCCACACACTGATCCTGCATGCCCTCTCTGCTGCCTCCCACAAGCACACATAGATCCAGCATGCCCTCTGCCGCCTCCCCCACACACACATAGATCCAGCATGCCCTCTGCTGCCTCCCCTTCCCTGTTTGGTTCTCCTCAAGACATGTCACTTCACAGATGAAGTGCATTACCATTGTGCCTTTTTAAAGGCTCATATGCTCCCAGCAGAGCTGTTGCAATCCAATGCGTTTTGACCCCTGAGGAAGGCTTATATGCCGAAACACGGACCGTGCAGGGTCCCAATAAACTTATTCTGACACTCTTATTCCTTGTTTGGGCTGGTTACTTGGAATTTGTTCGCTTCCACCCTTGTGAGTTGGTCACAGAACACCAAATCCATTCAAGATATAGCTCCCACACTGCTTGGCTCCATTACCTCTACATGAAGCTACTTCTCTTGTTGACTCATTTTCCCTGTTCAGGATCAGGTTATCAAGTACTCATTCACTTTTGGGCCGACCAGTTCTCCATGATGTTCCGAACAGCACAGGGAAAAATACCCCCGGAACAGCGCAAGGAACTCCCTAATAATCAGCGCTAATAACATGCAAATTTATGTGTTATTAGCACTGATCATAAGGGTACTTCTGCGGGAGGATTGCACCTGGGCGGAATCCTCCCACAGGAGAGGTCTGACAGGTCCTGGCTATCAAAAAAAAAAAAAAAAAGAGAAACCTGGACATGTCCAAATGCCCAAACACAAAACACAAGGGGCTGGAGGTCTGGTGGACCTCCAGACCCCCCTACCCCCCACACGCGCAAAAGCCTCCCCACCACCAATAAAAAAAAATTTTTAAAACAACTTTGGTCCTGTGGGACCAGTACTAGCCCTCCCCACCAACTGACGGGCTAGCCTGGTGGTCTATTGCCCAAGCACCCCAAACCCCATAATACCAGGAAAAGGGAGGGAGGGAGTAGCACTCCTTCTCTCCTCCCATAACTGCTGCTTCAAAATGACGGTGTCCTGCCCGGTGCATCCTGGTATGTACTGGGCGGTGCTTCACTAGCATATAAGAAGAAACCCTTATATAGTAGTAAAGTCCCATCCAGTGCATCCCAGGATGCACCAAGCAGAGTGCCACCATTTTGAGGCTGTGCTCACAGGAGTGATATTCCCTCCCTCCTTTTTCCAGGTATGAGGGGGTTTGGTGGGGACTAGACCACCAGGCTAGTCAGTGAGTGGGTGGGCTAGTAGGGGTCCCACTGAACCAACAACCGTTTTTTTTTGTTTTCTTTTTTTTTTTTTGAGGGGGACCTTTGTATGTGAGGGGGTCCAGTGGTCCACGGAACTCCAGCCCCTTGTGCTTGGGGGGGGGGGGGGGGGGGGGATAGGTCCTGTAAGCATGCAAATGCATGCTGGACAGGGTCTTCCCATTCCTTCCCAATGCCCTGGCAAACCCTAATGCCAGCTGCGAACTGACATAGGGTTTGCCGTGGGAGCAGCACCCTTGTTTGGCACGCTGCCCGCTGAGCATTAGGGAGGAATGTTAATGGCCCTGTTTAGAAGGCATTTGCATGATATTAGCATTCAGAATCAGCAAGCTTATTAAACACGCTTGCCGGCTCTGATCCAAGGGCACAGGCAAATTCGGGTGAAAGTCCTTTGTTCTAAGGCACTTGTCTCAGACTCCACAACCTATATCTCATCGAGACATCGTTATCAGGTGAATCACCCCTCTAGTCAAAGCCTGTCCCCTTGGCTACAGTTTTTTCTCACTTCAATACATCTAACAAGGAGTGGTTGAATTCTTACATCTCTGCATTTCTCGGAAGCCCATGTGCTAGGTTTCATAACAGGCTTCTGCTTCATTTTTCATTACCCCAATTTAACATCCCCTTCCTTGGCCTCCCTTGCTTGCTTTCACTTCTCGTCGCAGAGCTGTATTTATTTATTTGAATATTAGATATATTACTTTTTACGAAGCATATCAAAATGGTTTACAAAGAAGGCATTAAAAAAACTGAACATAGTCACTAAAAGGAAAAACCTAGAGCAGACAAAAAGATAGACATCAAACAAGAGGCAGAGAATTGCACAACATAAGCTACCAGAGACCAATTGTACAGCTACCCAGGATACAACAGGACCTTCCTTCACTGATGAAATTTCCTGTTTCCATGCATGCGGGACATGACCAACAGAAGGTCTGCATCAGGCTGGAAACCACCTGTTTAAATCACTGCAGCTGCTGATTGCCCGAGAAACGAGGGGCTGGAGAAATACGGGGGGGGGGGGGGGGGGGGGCACTGGCTGGACCCGGGAAAGAGAACCAGGACTGGGAGAAAGGGAGAGGGTGAGATGCCAGCATTTCTGGTCACAGCTTCAGGGTCAAAAAACACCAACCTGGTGGCCCACATTGTCCATGGGCCATCATTTGAGTAGCCCTAGTTTAAGCATTCGCAAGACTGGACAGCACTGTATCTCTGAAATTAGTTTTCAGGAGGGACTGGGGGGAGGGGTACATTCCATTCCATTTTAGGAGTGTAACATACATAGTAACATAGTAGATGACGGCTGAAAAAGACCTGTACAATCCATCTAGTCTGTCCAACAAGATAAACTCATATGTGCTACTTCTTGTGTATGCCTTACCTTGATTTGTATCTGACATTTTCAGGACACAGACTGTAGAAGTCTTGCCCAGAACTAGCCCCATTTTCAGGACAAAGACCGTAGAAGTCTTTCCCAGAACTAGCCCCGCCTCCCAATCTCGGCTAAGCTTCTGAGGATCCATTCCTTCTGTACAGGATTCCTTTATGTTTATCCCACGCATGCTTGAATTCCGCTACCGTTTTCATCTCCACCACCTCCCGCGGGAGGGCATTCCAAGTATCTATCACTCTCTCCGTGAAAAAATACTTCCTGACATTTTTCTTGAGTCTGCCCCCCTTCACTCTCAGATCATGTCCTCTCGTTCTACCGCCCTGCCATCTCCGGAAAAGGTTCGTTTGCGGATTAATACCTTTCAAATATTTGAACGTCTGTATCATATCACACCTGTTTCTCCTTTCCTCCAGGGTGTACATGTTCAGATCCGCAAGTCTCTCCTCATACATCTTGTAACGCAAATCCCATACCATTCTCGTAGCTTTTCTTTGCACCGCTTCCATTTTTTTACATCCTTAGCAAGGTATGGCCTCCAGAACTGAACACAATACTCCAGGTGGGGCCTCACCAACGACTTATACAGGGGCATCAACACCTCTTTTCTTCTGCTGGTCACACCTCTCTCTATACAGCCTAGCAATCTTCTGGCTACGGCCACCGCCTTGTCACACTGTTTCGTCGCCTTCAGATCCTCCGATACTATCACCCCAAAGATCCCTCTCCCCGTCCGTAACTATCAGACTCTCCCCGCCTAACACATACTTCTCCCGTGGATTTCTACTCCCTAAGTGCATCACTTTGCATTTCTTCGCATTGAATTTTAATTGCCAAACCTCAGACCATTCTTCTAGTTTCCGAAGATCCTTTTTCACGTTTTCCAATCCCTCCCGGGTGTCCACTCTGTTACAAATCTTAGTATCGTCCGCAAAAAGGCAAACTTTACCTTCTAACCCTTCGGCAATGTCACTCACAAATATATTTTAGGAGTGTGAAACCCCTTCTATGCCAGATAGTAAAATGTCCTTTACAAAAGCTGGCATCTGTCCCCAAGCTGTTGCAAGAAAGATTCACTAACAGTGGAACCAGTTGCTGACTTTTCACTTTTATCCTTTATGTTTAAATCATTTTTATTAAGTTTCAAAAGCAACAAGACATAACGTGGAGAAAACAATCTGCAAAAGCATTTTCATGACAGGTACAAACAACCTTCCCAACATTATTCCTTCCTGTCCAAATCCCTTAATCCCTCCCCAAAAGTCCTCCCTTCCCCCTACCCCCCCATGCCCCCCATACTGTCTCTGTTCTTTGCAAGGAGTCCAAGTCACACGAATCCCGTCCAACAACGTATCCAATTCAGTATTCTGCTTCTTGCCGCTGGCTGCAGTATATCCCAAAAGTTCGCCCACGTTTTCTCTAGGCTCCTGCCTTCTTTACAGGCAAAATCTTTAACTTTTATCCTTTATAAAACACCTTAGAGACCAAGGGCAGAGTTCTATAACCCAAGAGTTAGCCATGCTGAAGCATATATCTACCAGTGAACAGACTATTTTGAATCTTAAAGAAACAACCAATTTCTTTGATATTTCTGAAGCATTAGGTGTTTTTCCCTGGCATGCTCTGAGCCATCTGGATGCTTGTACCCAATACTACTACTACTTAGCATTTCTATAGCGCTGCCAGGGTTACGCAGCGCTGTACAAGTTTAGACAAGGGGAAGGACAGTCCCTGCTCAAGAGAGTTTACAATCTAAGGCTGCTCCCTGACTAGAGCTCACCACCAGATCCAGTCAGGAGGCAGGCAAGAAGCAAATCCTTAAGTAAAACAACATGCATTTTTACTCTAAAATGTATTTTAAATTTATAAGATCTGCAATACGTTATACAACCACAGCTGCACTTTAACATAACTGAGGCTTGTTATTTCATAAATGGCTCTTTTAACGTAGCAGAAATATAGTACGAGTCAAACTAATAGCAACAACCATATTAGAGTTTGTAATAATACTGACAGCATTAGCTAAACCCTTATATTTCTGGATCTCCAATTTACTGGAAACATTAAGCAAACCAAACATTGTTTTTGAAGAATTCCGGTTCATTCCTTCATCCCTTCCTCAAAAATTACAGCCTAAATCAGCATTTCCTAAACTGTGCAGCGTGGCGAATTCACAGGGGTGCCGTGGGGCAGATGGGAGTGCACACACGATACTAAATCCCAGGCCTCCTCCTGATGAGCCAGAACAAGTAGTAAGGAGTGCACCTCCCCCCCCCCCCCCAATATTACCTCTATGTGGCTGAGGCAAGCTACCGATCACAGCTCAGCTGTGATTGGTCATGGAATCTCGCACCTAAAAGGGCGATCCTGTTTGGGAAGCAAGCAGTGAGACTGTGCTTCCCAATCAGGATTGCCCTTTTAGGCGCCCAACAGGCTCCATGACCAATAACAGCTGAGTTGTGATCAGTAGCTCATCTCAGCCACATAAAGGGAATATTGCAGGGGGGGGGGGACATGGGGGGAGTGCGCTCCTAACTACTTGTTCCCCTAGGATGGAAGGGGGAGCACAAGGGAGGGAAGAGGCTGGATGAAAGTGGAGAGAGAGAGATGGGAGAGAGAGAGAGGAGGGCAGACACAGGATGGAAGGGGAGAGAAGTAGAGATGCCAATTCCGCAGTTTGCCCGCAGAATTGGGTGGGTTTCGCGCGATCTCCGCAGTTTTTTCTGAAAGCCATGGGATACTGGGCGGTTTTTGCTGCCACAGTCGTGGGTTGGGTGGTTTTCCCGCGGGTCTTCTATTGGTCCAATTGGACCAATAGAAGCCCCGCGGAGGCGGGCTACAGGCTTCTTTTAAATGCCTCAATCTGAACTAAAAGATTCACCATTTTGTGCTGGCCCCCGACCACAGCCCCGCTCCTCCATGTGACTTACCCTGCCGGCTGGAGGAGGCAAGGGGCAGGACGACGGCGATGGCTCTGGTGGCAGCTCCCCTCCTCCTCCTGATCTGCTCTCAGCCAGAGTGAGGCGAGGAGATCATCAAGGGACCCACCTGTGGCCGTGATCAGATGAAGATGGAGGCAGCCGGTCCAGACAGAGGCCGGTCCAGATGGAAGCAGAAGAAAGAGAGCGTGAGTCAGTCCACGGGGAGGGGGAAGGTCAGAGCAGAGCCATTATGAGCTACTGCAACCACGTTGTGCTTTATTGGTAGCATTTTTATTTAATCTCACTTATATTTTGAAACTGGTCAGCTTGTGCAGCACAGGAAAGTACACAGAGGACGTATAGTAGTAGAGCAGTAATTTGTTATAAATCGTTATCAGTGTAGCATTTGGAGGGGCTGCTTATAAGGACACCCTAGCACGTGTTTTATCTTGAACAGATTTTTTTTCTCCTGGTAAAGGGACCCTAAAACAGACATGTTATGAGAGTCGGGTCCTCAATATTCAGAGTTTCTATTTATTTACTTCTTTACAACATTTATATCCCACATTAAACATGATTTAGGTTGAAACCTGGGGAAGAAGTAAAATCTTTTTTTTCCTGTGCCTAGATCAAAAGAGATAAATGGTTTGTGGTGGGAACTTGCACCTTTTGTTTTATGGATGGATTATGAATTTGTGCTAATTATAATGGTGCTGATTGTGCTAATGATGCTGATTATCTGATTATGATGCTTGTGGTAACCTCACTAATATTCATATTAATATTGGGCTATATTTGAGCTGCTTTTTGGCTGGAAAAATGTTTGCAATCTGGCAACACTAGGGCATGCATGGGAATGCAGGTATTCATGGCTGAAGCATGCTAACAATTTGCTTGCGTAAGCAGCATGGATATTGGACCTCGGGTAATGGACTTCTTCAGCTACTGGGGCATGGGCATCCCCACCAGCAAAGGTAGGACTCGATGCTGTTAGGGGTGGGGTGACTTGAAAAGAAATGTGTAGCCTAGGGAAGCCGTGATCTGAGAAAGTTTGAGAACAACTGGCCTAAATTATGATTACCTACACAAATCGAATTGGTCCAATAAAGAGTAAAGAAAGTAAAACTACTTGCCCTAGGTCGCCAAAGCATATAGCTGGCTGGGATCCAGGATTAGGACTCAGGAAGGGATTTTCTGACCTTGTACCTGAGCTGTTTATTCATAAACTTGAAATTGCCTCAATAAGAATACACAATAAATCTCTACTTGATCACCTGAACTGTGTCTTGTTCTACAGACCACCAGGAAACTGGAACAAAAACCAACCAAACTTCACGGACTTCATCTCAAATACCTGTGTTGCCAACTCCAATATACTAGTACTAGGAGACATCAACCCGTACCTAGAAGATCCAAACTCCACCAACACGCGTGAATGCAAGGAATTCCTCCACCTATGGGATCTCAAATGGCCACACATGCAAGCAACCCACGTCAAAGGGCATACACTCGACCTCATCACACACAAATGGTCCACAGACCAGAAGGAGGAGTGGCCTAGTGGTTAGGGTGGTGGACTTTGGTCCTGGGGAACTGAGTTCAATTCCCGGCACAGGCAGCTCCTTGTGACTCTGGGCAAGTCACTTAACCCTCCATTGCCCCATGTAAGCCGCATTGAGCCTGCCATGAGTGGGAAAGCACGGGGTACAAATGTAACAAAAAATAAAATAAAAACTTAACAATAACAGACATCAAATGGTCAGAAACACCTTGGACAGATCACTACAAACTAAACCTATCCCTAAACTGTCGGAAAAAGGGCTCATATAGTATACAAGAACATACTACCTACAATACAAGAGACCAAATAGACCCGAAAATATTCTGGAACCGATATACAATAATGAATGGACAGCACAGACAGACTCCACAAATTATCTCTCTGAATGGGATAAAAGATATAGAAGCATACTAGACGAAACAGCACCCCTACGAACAAGAACATCACAAAGACATAACCCAATACCATGGTTCAACGACAAACTGAAAAAGCTACAAACACAAACCAGAAAACAAAAAATAAAAGACGATCACACACTCAACGCCTGGAAACAAATGCAAAGAAAATACAAATATGCAATAAGACAGATCAAAAGGTCATACTTACAAACTAAAATAGGACCAGACTACAAAGACTGAAAAAAACTATACCAACTCGTACACAAACTACTAGACACTACCCTTGATCACCACAACCAGCATTGACATCCCAACGGCAGACAAACTTGCCAAATACTTCAATTTAAAAAATCGTAAAACTGCGCAACACACTCTCTCATAACACTACCAATATCGAAAACTCCATCAATGGCCTGGACCCAACCCCAGGAGAATACCCAGTGGACCGAACCTGGTCAAACTTCGTTCTCCTCTCGGACGAAACAATTACCCATGCGATCCGCAGGTTCTCCAACACTCACTGCAAACTGGACACCTGCCCCAGCTACCTAATAAAATCCACCCCCGACCGCTTCATAACAGACCTCACATCTCACCTAAACTTTATGCTCCAACAAGGTCTCTTCCCCAAGGAAAATGGCAACATCTTACTCACCCCGATACTAAAAGATACTAAGAAAAATATAAATGAACTCACAAACTACCACCTAGTAGCATCCATCCCACTAGCAGTCAAACTGATGGAAAGTATGGTAACCAAACAACTTAAGGATTGAATAAATAAAGTTTCTATATTACATGAATCACAATCTGGATTTCGCCCCCTCCATAGCACTGAAACAGTACTTACTAGTTTCCTAGCCAAATTCAAGCAGGAAATAGTAACAGGCAATAGCATACTTCTCCTCCAATTCGACATGGTAAACCATAATATACTATTAAGACTCCTAGACTACTTCAGGATTGCTGGAAATACACGAAACTGGATCAAAGGTTTCCTAACTACCAGAACATACCAAGTGAAACCAAACTCAACCATATCATCCAGTGGAAAGCAGACTGCAGAGTACCACAAGGATCACCACTATCACCGATCCTCTTCAACCTAATGATGACCCCACTATCAAAATCCCTAGCCACCCAAGGCCTCAACCCATTCATCTATGCAAACGACGTTACAATATTTATTCTCTTCAAACACGAATTGGCAGAAATCACCAACAAAATCACACTCAGCTTAAATACTATGAACTTATGGGCAAATACATTCCACTTAAAACTCAACACAGAAAAAAAAAACACACTGCCTCATCCTCTCATCCCAACACAACATGTATAAACCCACAAACTTAAACACCCCAGACTACACCCTCTCTATCTCAAGCAGCCTGAAAATTCTCGGGGTCACAATCAACTGTAACCTCACACTCGAGAGCAAAGTGAACTCTACAACCAAGAAAACATTCATAAGTACATAAAGCCACACTGGGAAAAGACCAAAGGTCCATCGAGCCCAGCATCCTGTCCACGACAGCGGCCAATCCAGGCCAAGGGCACCTGGCAAGCTTCCCAAACGTACAAACATTCTATACATGTTATTTCTGGAATTGTGGATGTTTCCCCAAGTCCATTTAGTAGTGGTTTATGGACTCTATGTGGAAACTTAAACGCGTGAAACAATTCTTCCAGAGGGAAACTTTTTGCAACCTGATACAATCAATGGTACTAAGCCACGTTGACTACTGCAATGGAACCTATGCAGGATGCAAAGAGCAACTCTTAAAGAAACTTCAGACTGCCCAAAACGCAGCAGCCAGACTTATATTTGGAAAAACGCGATTCGAAAGCACGAAACCCCTCCGAGAAAAACTACACTAGCTTCCAATCAAAGAACACATAACTTTCAAAATCTGCACCCTAGTCCACAAAATAATCTATGGCAAAGCCCCGGGTTACATGGCTGACCTCATAGACCTCCCAACCAGAAACGCAACCAGATCAACACGAACATACTTAAACTTCCACTACCCATGCTGTAAAGGACTCAAATATAAATCAATCTATGCATCCAGCTTCTCCTACATAAGTACTCAATTGTGGAATGCATTACCAAAAGCTGTGAAAACAACGTACGACCATCTCAGCTTCCGGAAATCACTAAAGACCCACCTGGTCGAAAAGGTATACCCTACTGACCCAACTTAATCACCTAAATCCTGCAACACAACGCAACCTAAACTCGAAATGAATCACTTTATATCTTTTCTCCTCTACTATTCACAATATCTCTGTAACTATGAACCTTATTAGACTATAACACCACTTTGTATTTGTTTCTCTACCGGTGTTGGCGTATGCCTTCACGGTCTCATGTAAGCCACACTGAGCCTGCAAATAGGTGGGAAAAAATGTGGGATACAAATGTAACAAATAAAATAAAAATAAGAAGAATATTCAAAATACCATTCTTCAATAAAATGCTAATATTCTTGGGACAGAGTTTTCCCTGTACCAGTGGCGCTGACACTGGGGGGGGGGGGCCTCAGGGGTCTGTACCCCCTCTGCTTTAATTGCTGGCAGAGATGGAGGAGGGAGAGAATAGCTGGCCCCCTCAGTCCACTTTTGGGGCCCCCTCTCACAATGCACTCCTGGCTACAAGAAGCCTTTAGCTCTCTACCTACACTTGTTACCAGGATTTATATTCATAAATGAATGACTCTGCAGGAGCTGAGCTAGAATAATACACACCATGGATCAACAACTCCAAGTACCAAACTAACTCTTTCAAGAGCTTGGCAGTATCACGACTTCAACAAACCCCACAATCACAGAAGATCATTTCAACATACACTCACCCAAAATCTGATTCAATATCTGCAGTTGTGCAACAGCATGTTCTAAAGTCAAAGATCCCTGACGACAGCGTCAAGTGTATCAGTTTGGTGATCTCAGGTCCTAAAATAATTAAATATGTACACCCAACAGAAAGCATTAGAAAGTCATTAGTGGGTCCACACCGTGACCTTGAGTAATTGCCGTGGCCCCTCTGTGCCTGACAGTAGTTTATTCCTACTTGGGGGGTGAGCGCCACAATCTACTGCGCTGTCAGGAGGATGAAGCCAACTGCCCTGCGTTCACATATAAACAAGCGCAAAATCTCTCCTCAAAACTCCTCTCTCGTCCCTCAGTAAAGTAGTATATACAAGGGAAAGCAGCAGGGCCCTGACCCAAACAACTTTAACTAAGTCTCTCCACCACACCGTCCCAAAACAGTCGATGAACATGAAGTACGGTACCGATCATTCACCTACACTCTGGAGAACCCAAGGCTGCCAGGGTAAAGCGTCAGCACCAGACGCGCGCTCTTGACACCGAACCGGGCTGTTGTGTTTTTTATGTTCTTACCTCGCAACCGTTAGCATTGCTTTTTGCATTCAGTTCCCGCGACCAGAGCAACTCTGGAACGGGAAGGTGGGGCGTGCGCGCCGCGCATGCTCACAAACACATCAATGTGGAAACGTCACAGTGACCCCGTAAAACTGACTTCTGCTTCCGGGCATATCTAACAGCTTCCTCAAGTGATTCGAACCTCCCTGACTGATTCCAACATGCAAAACAACATACTTCAGTAACAAACAAGGAGGAGGTTTTACGACAGGAGACGGCATGAAACTATCTGGCCCATTCTGTGGACTGAAGCCAATGGGCGGAGCTTGCCGCCATACTGAGTGACCCAAAACATTCGTAGATGCTAGTTGGAAACAATACCAAACTTGTGAGGTTTATATTGTTTTAGTAAACAGCCTTGGTTTTGCATTCTTTCTGTTAGGAGGTGGGGTCTTTGGGGAGTTTTTCTATGAAAGGGGAAGGGGGGTTTTCAGTGCTCCAGAGATAGGGTTACCATTTTTTGTCCTCTTAAAAAGATTACACTTGCCCCGCCCCTTTCACGCCCTCTGCCCCGCCTCTGACTTATATTCCCCTCCCCTGGTCACCCCCTCCTCCCCCGTGTCATCTCCACTGCCCCCGTCACCTCCCCTCCCCTTACTCTATTATCCCTGGTGGTCTAGAGGTACCTCTAGTATTCGGGGCAGGAAAGAGCCCCCTCTTTCCTGCCCGGAGCACTGCTGCCAGCTGCCCTGCATCCTGTGAGTCCGGCTCTCGGCGTTTCAAAATGGCCGCCGAGAGTTTAAGTCTCGCGAGGCTGCTTCCACTCTCGGCAGCCATTTTGAAACACCAAGAGCCGGACTCAGTCACAGGGCAGCTAGCAGCAGCGCTCCGGGCAGGAAAGAGGGGGCTCTTTCCTGCCCCGAAGAGGTACCTCTAGACCACCAGGGATAGTAGAGTAGGGGAGTCCCGCGCCCGCCCCCACCAGCCAGCCCGTTTGTCCAGAAATCCGGACAAACGGGCAGGCTGGCCAAATCCATCCAGACGCCCGACCATGTCCTCAAAAAGTGGACATGTCCGGGTAAATCCGGACGTATGGTAACCCTATCCAGAGCTTCCTTTGTTTCTATACTGTGCTGTATGCCTTTATTTTTGCTTATGATTACAATAAATATATTTTTGCATCACTATTGCGTCAGTGCTTACTCAACTGCCTCACGTTTTGACACAATGGTCTTTTTTAAAACCAACTTTATGTTGCCATTTCAAGCCTTCTGTATTTCAACCTAAATGCAAGATTAGACCATTAGTCTTTCCTTAAGACATAAGACTCCTGATGCAGGCCATCAGGCCGAAACACAGCATTGTGTCGAGTCATTCCTAAGGAAATATTCATAAACTGTGTTGATTTTATCATTAATTATTTGTTTGGTTCTAGTTATTTGGACAAGCCTGGTTCACTTTTCCCACTCCTTTTACTTCTAATAAATATATTTGTACATTAAAACAATGGCAAACACTTATGACTGCCTACGTGTGGAATTTGTTTTTACTTCCCATATGCTCTTCCAGCATAAACTACTCCCGAGTTGCCTCTGGAAAGTAAGGGCGAATTTCTAGCCGAGGTTTCATGTGTGGTAGTAACTGGGGCATGCAGTTTTTGCCTCTGTTAGGGAATCAGGAGCAGTGAGTGTTGTGCCCATCAGCATTGGGTCCATGGGAGAGATTGGCCTGTGCTAAATTATGCAAAATTCTGGAATTGTGCAATCCACTCTCCCACTGTTATATAAAGACATGAAATGTTGCTCGCCTACTGCCCAAGGAGGTTTAATAGACAACATTCAGAGTTTTTATTAAACCTCCTAGGCTGCCCAGGACAAAACCTACAAAGTGGCATAATTTTGATTTTTCCTGTTCCCATGTACCCTGGTATTCCTCCACGTCTGACCGCTGTCCTATTGCATTACTACTCTAACTGATGAAAGGTAATTCCATTCTGATGGTTCTTCTGTATACATCCATATGCTACATAAGTCAGCATATTTCTGTAACTGAGATTGAATAAAAATACACTGAAAATTGTGAGACCTCACAAGGGAAGAGGGAGAAGGAAAGATTTAAGGACACAGCTGATAGTTTGTTTAGGATTCACCAATATGGCAGCTGCGCAGGGGAGACAACTTAAATTTTTTACGTCATGACGTCTTTTGTCATAAAACCTCCTTGGTAACAAAGACAAAGACAAGGCTACCAGACATTCCTGAAGTCAAGGAATTTGCCTCATACAGCTGTCCATAATTGTGATAAACACAATTTGTCTCCTGCATCCTTCTGTCCGCACCACTGTATGGGAATTGAACAATCAGTGTTGCAGGGTCATAGAATCTTCTCTTCTTGCCTGTCCCCTGGAGGGATATAGCAAGTGTAGATAATGAGCACGGGGGTGCACCTTGAAACAGAGCAAAAGGGCACTCTGAAACAGAGCCAAAAGGCAAAAGCTGATAAGCATGTGAGCCGGAGACTCATGATCTGATAAGACATTCTTGCGTACAAGCAAGCGTGGGAAAGGGCCAATTATGAATAGACAGAAAAATGTGGTTTAACAACAGAGAAAAAGCAGATGGTGTTGAAATAAAACAGGATGATTTCTGAGGAAGATAACTTGTTAAAGTAAGGTGAAGCATTGTTTAAAAGGTATATAAACAGTTGAACCAGATCATTATGTTGGAGAGACAGTGGCAGAGAACACTTATGTGTAGCAGCGCTGATCTCCCGTGAGAAACTATTAATTGTATTTGTACTTTGATAAGCAAATAAAAATTGCTTTTCTCATACGTGGCCTTCATTAGTCTTTCATCACCTCAAACTGTGGGCGGTTGGTACATAGTAATTTGGGGTGGTGGTAAAAAGACTAGCTTTAAAACACAAGGAGACTTAATGACAGAAGACAACATGAGCCTATCTGGTCCATTATCTGTGCTGAAGTCAGTGGGCGGAGCTTGCCACCATATTAGTTTGTCAAAAACAATAACAAACTTGAGAGGTTTATATTGTTTTACATGCTTTCTTTTTGGAGAGTATGGAGGGAGGGGAATGTAAGGAGAATTGGGAAGTTTTCGAGGGGTCTGTGAAGGGGGGGGACAGTTATATTCAAAAGTTTTTGTCAGTACTCCAGAGCCTGCTTTGTTATTTGCAATGCTGTGTTGTGGATTTCAGTGCTGCGCTATACGCTTTTATTTTTGCTTATGATTACAACAAAGATATTTCTACATAAAAACAATAGCAAACACTTATAATTGCCTATATGTGGTGCATCTGTAAAAAATCTAAAGTTGTTCCAGTTGGATAAGCAGTGCCTTAAAATGTGGAGGATAGAGGATTTATTTATTTATTTATTTATTTGTTTATTTATTTATGTTTAAATAATTTTATTGGTATTTTATTGGTATTTTCAAACCATCAAGCAAGACAAATATGAAAGAAGAAACAAACTATCACAAATTACATACTGCCACCCTCAGCTTATATAACAAAAAAAACAAGATACAAAGTAAAAGCAACCCAACCCACCCACCTAGCCCTCCCACTCCTCTACCCTTCCCCCGCTACACCCTCTCACACTGCAGAACATAAATAGCACAACTATAAGTAAGACGAGAAGGACTAGAAATGTATTGATTAAGAACGTAGCTGTGAGCACCTGTCTGCAAGGTTGCCCAGAAGCAGTGGTGTGCTAGAGCCATCTCTGTCCGGCTCGCAAGAGCCGCTTGTTAAATGTTGACAGTTCTTGTGAGCCGGTTGTTGTTGGGGGCGAACCGGCTCCATTACGGGAGGTAAGCATAGCAGGAGGGCGCCATCAAAGGCCATGCTTACCTCCCCTGCTGCTCTGAAACATGTCCAATGATGTCCTTCGCCCCCACCCTCCCCTCCTGCTCCCATCCGTCTTTTTTAATTACCTCCATTGAAGCGCGTGCTATTTAAAGCCCTGCCGCGTGCTGCCCATCTCCAGGCTTCCCCTGCTTGCTTTGGATGATGTTCGTGCCCTTAGTCCCGCCTTCTGACGTCTTTCTGACGTCATTTCCTTTTTCCACGAAGGCGGGACTAAGGGCACGAACATCATCCGAAGCAAGCAGGGGAAGCCTGGAGACAGGCAGCACGCAGCAGGGCTTTAAATAGCACGCGCTTCGATGGAGGTAATTAAAAAGACGGATGGGAGCGGTAGTGGGGGCAAAGGACATCGTTGGACATGTTTCGGAGCGGGAAGGAAGAGCAGGGGAGGGAGGAGAATCGCTGGGTATGGATGGGTAGAGGGGGCAGGGAAGAGAATTGCATGGATGGGTAGAGGGGGGCAGGGGAGAGACTTGCTGGGCATGGATGGGTAGAGGGGGGCAGGGGAGAGACTTGCTGGGCATGGATGGGTAGGGGGGGCAGGGGAGAGACTTGCTGGGCATGGATGGGTAGAGGTGGGCAGGAGAGAGAAGATAATTGCTGGGTATGGATGGATAGAGAGGGGCAGGGGAGAGAGGAGAGTTTCAGGACATGGATGGAGGGGAGAGCAGGATGGAGGGGAGGGAAGGGAGAGAGAAGAAATGCTGGACATGGAGAGAAGATAGAGGAAGGAGATTAGATGAGGGAAAAGGAAGTGAGGAGAGAAACTGCACATGGATGGAGAAAGTAGGCAGAAGCTGAATCCACTGTCCAGTCAAGTCTGCGGAGGACCAGAAATGAAGAAGAAAGGAGGAAAGAAAATAAATAAATGGAAAGGAAGCCCTGGAAACGGAGTCAAGGGAACAGATAGAGAGCAGCAGAATCAGATACTGGGCCAGCATGATCAGAGAAACAAAGTCACCAGACAACAAAGGTAGAAAAAAATAATTTTATTTTAATTATAGTGTTTGGAATATGTCCACTTTGAGAATCAGGTGCTTATTTATGGCATTTTATCCCATATTAAACATGAATTAGATTGGAACCTGGGATCATTTAATTTTTTTTCCTGGAGAGAGTAATGCATTGCCCCCCCCCCCCCCCGGCTATAGCCAGCTCTGCAATTTGGGGGGGGGCGCAGAGGGGGGATGCAGTGGTGGATGGGGGGGGGGCGCCGAGGTGGACCAGGGAGAGAGCCTGTTGTTAAAAATTTACCCAGAAGTGTTCCCAAGTACATTGAAACTTCCTTCTGGCAGAAGGAATTCCATTGCCAAGTCATCTGTGTCTGCCAGAGAGAAAGGGTAGGAAAGGCAGAATCCAACCAGCACAGCAAGATGGATCTTTTCCCCATGAGCATCATATGGCAAAGAAAACCCTGCAAACCAGGTGGTGCCAAAGCTGCAATGGAGAAGATGTCAAACAAAAGTTGTGGTGGCAGAACCAGGGTGCACTTCCAATAAGACATAACATGCCGAAATACTTGAGACCAAAACACTTGGATAACTGGACAAAGCCAAAACATATGACTGAGAGAAGCATTTGAAGCATGACATTTCAGGCAGGTCCCTGAACGACAAAGCAATGCCCTGAAGTATTGAATAGGATAGATGTAAAGCTGCAACACAAATTTATATTGCAGCTCCAATAGCAAGACATTACTACAAAAGCACTGAACGCTCTACAGTGCACTTTGGATCTGCACAGGCATCAGCTCAACCAATAAGTCTGTGGACCAAAGAGAAGTGAAGTGGGCATAGTCCAGGTCTTCGGTCGTCTCCTGCAGAAAAGGGTGATGATATTCAAAAGGCACTGGGTTTTGATAACCCAGCATCAAGGCTTCATTAAGAGTGTCCTGGACACCTTCGCTAAGGTTTGCCCAGACAAGGCTGCGAACATAATGATAGACAAAATTATCTGTAGGCGGGAGAGAATAAACTTGCTGGATTTCCTCAAAAAGTCGTAACTTGTCATTGTCTGTCAACAACTGGTGCAAGTAGAGGAGTCCAAGAGAGCGCCATTGAGCAAACACTGAAGAGTCCCAGATCTCAAAGGAAAATTGGGATTATGGAAGAAAGACAAATAAGGAGTAACAGCCACTGTCTCTTACACTGCCACCTCCAAGCAGCCCGGGCAGGGTAAGGAAGAAGATTGCTTGGTAAAGCCTGGGGGGAACATCGGGAAACCACGTGTAGCAGCCAGCTAAAATGCTCTGAGACAAAAAAATCCATTTCAAGGTGAGTTGCTGAAAAAAGTCAATGCTTTGAAACCAGTTATTAATATGCCTCATGTATTTTTCTGTTATTTCTACATGCTTTATTGTTCCCATATGTTTACATTCTTGTGTCCCTAAGCAATCGGCTGTACGTTGCAAGTGAGATTAATCAACACAGGATTTACAACAGTCCTACTGAAATTTTGAGAAACTGCCTCACAGGAAAAGTAAATCTAGATGAATGTTTAGATTAAGAAGAAGTTAAGATATTTTGTGTACCTTGAAAGAAAATGTTTTATGCTGTCCCAGAACAAAGACATAACCTTTCTAGGCAACGGCCTAGTTTGACCCAAATTGCTTGAGTTGCCTTCTCTTTCATCGTGTTGTTTCAGCAACAGGAAGGGTGTTTCCAGATAATAATACATATATAGAGAGATATATAGATATAGATATAGCTATAGATATTTTTAGATACTCTTTACAAACATCTGGAATGTTAAACTCTTTTCTTCCATTCTCTGTATCCTTTGTTTAGTATAAATGGAGAAACTGTGCTCCTAACTGATTACTTAATGCCCTAATTTTTTTTTTATTTTCCCCTAATTTCCACACTGTTGACAATTGGATACTGATGTGATGTTTTATTTGTACCAAATTTGTTTTTCTATTAATGACATGTGCCTGTCTAATGATTTTAAAGCAGAGGCTTGTTTGTAGCAGATCCGATTACCCAGAAAACCGCAATGGTAAAGATTTAAAATGATGTTTTGAATTGAATGGAGAAACCTTGTGAAGAAGTTGGAAGCAATTTCCCAATTAGTTTTGGAAAAGTTTATGTAGAAAGTTACAGACATTTTTTAAACAAATTAGAAGGTCTATTTGTAATGAGCTAAAAATAGGCAAGTTATGTGAACTGTTTAACACATACTGTGAATAGTCACGTGGAAGGAGGGCATGATGGTATAACAGCATGTATAGAAAAGATATTGCAAATTAGCTCGAAAGAATGAGAAACGTGAATATATATATATGGAAGTCTTTGAACAGGGATATGTATATGAATTATGATATATTCTTTTAGTTAAGATCAGAATAGCAAATTGATTTTATTCTATATTAACTATAACCAGAATTGTATAAAGTATAAAACCTGAAAACAGCATTTAAATGAACTGGACAGACATTAAGTACATTGCTCTGTTTCATTGTTTTATTGTTTTAATTCAAAGCACCCTTAATTACTCTAAAGTTGACACCTTTCAGAAGCATTATGTCATCCTGTTTACAAATGACAGCCTGACCAGCTGGTATAAAAGAAGAATTTCACCCATAAATCGTGGCAAGACCCGATCTATACGTGACTGTCTTGTATCCTAACAGTGACACCTACAGCTGCATTGCTGGATGGAGAATTTTAGTTGGATTAATTTGTGTGCTTTAAAGATGTACTCCATTTATTGGGTGAACTCCAGCATTTAAACTGTTGGTTTGACTTGACGGAATATTACTCTTTTTTGTATAATCTTTAATGAATTAAGTTACATTTTGAATTATGATGATTTCTTTCTTTGGTTCTTCTTCCGACTCTAAATCCTTTCTGCTTACTAGGTGTAAACTCATATGTTAACACAATTAGTTTTAATGTTGCTAAAGCAATTGATTGTTTAATGTTTGATAATGCTTCTATTCACATAATAAGATTTTTATTATATTTTACATATACCTTGAACTGTGCAAAGAATTAAATCTGAGAACACCCTTAAGTTAATTACATGTTACTAATTAATTGGACAACTATTATATGGACTGTTTAACTTGCTGGAAATCATTAGATGCTCTAAGTGGAAGTCTTCTGGATGCAACATGATGCCTGTCCGTGTGAGCCTCCCAACAGTATACAGACTGCTGTTTCATAATACCAGAACCTACACTAACTTATACATTTATCTGATGCCAAGATTGTCTACTTATCAGATTAACAAAGTTCTAAGTGACTTTTAATTACCTGATTTCTAACTGCTTACATTTTAAAACCACACATTATGGACTTCTCAAAATATTATATTTTTCTTACTGAATTACCTCCTTACATCACAAGTTGTTTTATGCACTGCTAATGTTAATTGCTTATACAGTGTTCACCATGCTATGGAAAACCTTCATATTATCTGGTTTCACCACATTGATAATCATTATTGCTGTATTTGTACTTCTTAGCTGCTGTATAACACCCTGTATTAGAGGCTTAGTGCAACAGTTAATTGAAACTGCTTTAAGTAAAAGAGAACCTATGGAACATGCATATGTACTGTATGAAAGAATACACATTAGCGCAGAAATTGCAAATGTTGAAGATAATGTTTAATTTCTTTGTGATACTCTTGGTTTTGCATTATTATCTTCCTCTAGGATCATTTAGATGGTAAGGCATTGTAAATAGCATAAGGCCCAGGGAAGGTTAAAGAGGGGTAACTTACATCTCACTATAACCACATTCTTTTGTCACATATAGCCCAATACCTGTAAAAAGGGGGTTGACATGAACTGTGACTCACATCTACGGTCCCTTTAACTCTAATATACATTTGAAAAAGAACCTATTGCTTCCCTCCAGAATGGATGGAATTACAGCAAGGGTTCAAAACAGTGAAGCCCTTTTCAAGGCCTTCAAGAGGGGAGATGTAGAATCACGAGCACAGGTCAGCACAGGTCAAAAAGGGCAAAGGCTGACAAGCCGGTGCGACTCTGGAATCTATCAGAGATTGAGAAGCCTGTAATTAATTAAAGAACATGAGTCTGTGTAAACTCAGGAATTTAAGCCACATTGAGCCTGCAAATAGGTGGGAAAATGTGTGATACAAATATAACAAATAATTATAAAACTCAGCCTGTGTTATGCTTCAAGCATACATTTCTCCAACCCGTTGCTGTATAAATGCATTATGTCCTTGCTATATTGCCTAGTAATGTAAGAAACATTATTTTTAGTTTGCCTGAAAAGTTATTTTGCTATGACCTTATATATATATTACATTATTATAGTCTGAGTTGGTGGCACTTCTACACAGGATGAGGTATCCAACGAGCAGAAGGTAGGTAGGAAAGAGTAAGACTAAGAATGAAGCAGCAAGTACCCTACCGACAATAATGGTCTGTGGTTGGAAAGGGTATATAAAGTTGTACAAAAGGACATAAAAGATGCAGATGGTAGCAGATTTCTGCCCAAAAGGATTAAAATCTAGATTGTGTGAAAGGGACTGCCAAAGATGTGAACCAGTAATACAGTTCAGGAATTTGAATATGCGTTTCTCATAGTACAAGAACTGAAGCAGCAGAGGGAGCCGTGAACTGGAGTTCTAATAGGAAGGTTCACAAAAATATAGGCTTAGATAACTTTATTAGCATGACAAATTTCCATGTGTTTTCAAAGTAACGTATTAAGAGTCTGATTTACTAAGCTACAATATTTAGATATCAAACAACTTTATTATTTATTTATGTATTTATTTATTTATTTATTTATTTATTTATTTTCTTTCTGCACTGTTTTATGGCAAAAAAAAAGATCTTATGGCTTAGATGTTAAAAAGTTGAAATACAAGGTCTGAAGCAGCAGAGGGAGCCGTGAACTGGAGTTCTAATAGGAAGGTTCACAAAAATATAGGCTTAGATAACTTTATTAGCATGACAAATTTCCATGTGTTTTCAAAGTAACGTATTAAGAGTCTGATTTACTAAGCTACAATATTTAGATATCAAACAACTTTATTATTTATTTATTTATTTATGTATTTATTTATTTATTTTCTTTCTGCACTGTTTTATGGCAAAAAAAAAAGACCTTATGGCTTAGATGTTAAAAAGTTGAAATACAAGGTCTGGTTTGCAATAAAATCCACTATGCACAAACATGTTATTTAATTTATTATTTTATATTTTGCCTTTAACAAAACAAATTGCTATAAGGAGGATGAAATATTAATATAAATAAAAATGACAGAAATTAATTTTAAACTACTAAAATATAGTATAACATAATAGCAAACATCACACATGCTACACTGCAAAGCAATGTTTAAAAGGAATAGTCTTCAGTTTCTTCCTGAATCATAAATAATTAAACTCCTCCCTCATTTCCAAGGGAAGGTCATTCCAAAACTTAATTTAATTTTCATGTTGGTAAGCTGCTGTGATGCAAATTAATAAAAAATGGCTAATTAAGGTGCCTTTTTTAGAACATGGGAACCTGAGAAAGGACTAATGAGCCTGTTCCCCCCACCCCACCCCCAACAAAAACAAAACAAAACAAAACAAACAAACAAACAAACAAACCAACAACTATCCTTTAGCTCTTCTGTGCAATGGTAACAATGGCATTTTCTTAAAGGGGCTACTGGCCCCTTCCCTCTCCCCCTTGCCTCAAATCACTAGTGGGCCATTGGCCTTGGCCACATTAAAATGGATAAAATAAAGGAACAAAATGATAATAATAATAATAATAACTGCACGGTAAATAGACAGGGTGTAGAAATATAATACTGACACTCATTAAGGGGCCCTTTTACTAAAAGAACGGAAGGACTACTGCCATGTTGGTGCACATCAAATTGTGCCTACCGCTGGACTATCGCAGGAGTCTGGGGTAGTCCTGGCTTCTGCCGCATGCCAACTCCTGTGCTAGAAAATGCATTTTTATTTTCTAGCACCAGGGGCAGCCCTGCACACTGTCCAGTGACCAACGGGTGAGTGTGGGAGCCCTTACCATCTCCTAAACGGATGGCGGTAAGGGCTCCCCTGGGAAATGGCTACATTGCAGGTGACTCACATACCACAGGGCCATTTCCCTTGTTAAGAAATAAATTATTTCCTACCCATTGCGGTAAAAGGGGCTTTGGTACATGACGAATCCATGTACCAACGCTACCACAGGCAGCTTGTTAAAAGGGGCCCTAAGCCCTTAATACACAGTTAGCATATGAAAACAGGCTACTGCACAAAAGTGGTCAAGAGTTTTGTGGTGTTTTTCTTGTTTCCATGTGCTAAACCAGTAAGTTGTTTAATTTGTAGGATTTTTTTCTCTGATAGGGCGTGGCACGGGCAGAGCATGGATGTGGAAGCATTAACCAGTTAGTGTGTTATGACTGGTGTTCTCTAACTGGCAAATGCAAAGTTAATGCAGGAGCACTTAGCACCTTCTAAATCGGTGGTGGTAAGTGCGCCCCGTGTTAACTTGTTGCAGGTACTGCATGCTAATGGAATCACTGCCTTGGGTGAATCTCTTCATAAAGGTGGTTAATACATCCAAATAAGTAAAACAAATTTAAAAAAGATATTATTATTTGTTACTTTTGTATCCCACATTTTCCCACCTATTTGTAGGCTCAATGTGGCTTACATAGTACCGGAGAGGCGTTACAGACTCCGGTGTAAACAAATACAAAGTGATGTTGTGGTAAGATAAAGTTCATGAGGCACAGCAACATTAGGGAATCATACAATGGAAGAGTTGTGTTATGTCCATTGCATTCTTTAGTTTTGTTGTGTTGCAGAGATCAGGCATTTATGTTAGATCGGTAGGGTATGCTTTTTTAAACAGGTTAGTTTTTAGTGTTTTCCGGAAGTTTAGGTGGTTTTCTGTATGCTACCCACAGCAGATCACATGAAAGAATCTAATAACACAAATAGATAACAGATGGACTAAGGTGAGACCAATGAGGGGAGATTCAGAATATTTTTAATTGTTTCCTCTTCAGGGAGTTTTGGCAGATTCCCAGAAAACTGAAATTCACTCTCCACCCAACTGTTTCATATATAATTTTAATCATAACTTAAAAGGGATGAGCCCAGGCATGGCTTTTAATTTTTAAATCCTCAGTCATACTTTGTATGTCCTTAGCAGCTGCACATTTTCAAAGGGAGGTATAATGGGTGACCTATACATGTGACAGTTCTATGGGTGCTGAGCACCTCCAGTGTTGAGCAGATTCCTTCATTGTGTCCTGGGAGGGGTAATTTGTAGTGCATTTAGCACCTCAAGAAATGTTGAAAAGTTGGCTCCAAGGGTGACCTGCAAGCAGGGCAGGCTTAACCATTAGGCAAATAGGTGGTTGCAGAGAGTGTCAAACAACTGCTGCAGTCAAGGGAAAACAATAGACCAGACAGCCAGGGAATGTTAAAGACCCATCAGCATGTTCATAAGTACATAAGTATTGCCATACTGGGACAGACCAAAAGTCCATCAAGCCCAGCATCCTGTTTTCAATAGTGGCCAATCCAGGTCACAAATACCTGGCAAGATCACCCAAAAAGTACAAAACATTTTATGCTGCTTATCCCAGAAATATTTTATCCAAGTCCAATTTAATAATGGTCTATGGACTTTTCCTTTAGGAATCTGTCCAAACCTTTTTAAAACTCTGCTAAGCTAACCGCCTTTATCACATTTTCTGGCATTGAATTCCAGAGTTTAATTACACATTCTTTTACCCACAAGGATGATGGATGACTTTCTAACACTCTATTTATCAGGATAAATTATTTTTGGAAACCACCCTTATGTCTCTCTCTCTCTCTATATATATATACAGTGCACTTCATATAAATGCACGTCGGATAAGCGCATGCTCTGGTTAACTGCATGCCGTACTTCTGTCCGGTTTTTGGCACTATCAATTTCTATGGGGACAAACTTCGGTTTAGCGCACCACAGATAAGTGTAAGATTCGCTTATATGCATGGTTTAAGACCGCTCCTCTGCAGGAAAGACTCCGCATAAGCGCATGCATGGAATATGGAAGCCGATTGGCGCATGACAAAGGGGCGGTAAATTTGAAATCTCATTGGTTAACTGCCACACGCAGAATAAGTGAAAGAATGTCGTCGTTGTTGCGCAACTGTAAGACTTTAACACTGGCTGAACGAATAGAAGTTCTAAAAAAATTAGAAAACAAACAAAGTTAAGCATCTATTGCTAAAGAATATGGTTTCAATCCCAGTCAAATTTCACATATCTTGAAGCAGAAAGACCAGCTTCTGGAAGACTGGCAAAACAATACAAATCCACACTGGAAACGTAAACAGGCGTGAAAAGCTGAGGATGTAGAAGATGCTCTTCTTCGGTGGTTTTCTCAAGTCAGGAGCAGACAGTTTCCTGTCAGTGGTCCTTTGCTTATGGAGAAAGCTAATCAGCTAACTGAAAGTCTTGGACTAACTGAATTCAAAGCCACTGTTGGATGGTTGGAAAGATGGAAGGAGAGGAACAACATAAAATTCCAGAAACAGCATGGTGAAAAACAAGACGCTGATGACTTTGGTGCTGAAAATTGGGTTGTTTCAGTTCTTCCTACCATCTTGAATTAATTTGCATCTTGTGACATTTTCAATGCTGACGAAAACAGTCTCTACTGGCAAGCAATTCCTGATGGAACACTTGCATTCAAGCAAGCTGAAACTACAAGAGGTAAAACGTCGAAGGACCGACTGATGATCCTCCTTTGCTGCAATATGGATGGGAGTGAGAAGTTGGAACCATTTGTCATTGGAAAGAGTAAACAGCCCCGTTGCTTCAAGAATGTTAAGCGACTTCCTGTGTCATACGAGGCTATCGCAAATTCATGGATGACTGGGGAAATTTGGAAGCAGTGGCTAAAGAAGTTAGACACTAGAATGCGGGCACAAAAGCATCAGATTTTGTTGCTTTGTGATAATTGTGCTGCACACAGTGATGATGTCAGGCTAACGTCAAGGTGGTCTTCCTGCCACCAAACACTACCTCTCTGATCCAACCTATGGATCAGGGCATAATAGCCCATTTCAAACAACATTATCGGGCTCTTGTGCTACGTCATCTGATGAGGGTTATGGATGACCAGACTGGCAAGGATAAATGTGCTGTTGAACTGGCTCATAATCTATCACTGTTGGATTCCCTACATATGCAGAAAGAAGCCTGGAATCATGTTACAAGGCAACCATTGTGAACTGCTACAAGCGGGCATGCTTTGTTAGGGATGTGGAGAGGGACGAAACAGATGCAACTGTTGCAAACGCGTCAGATGAACAGGCTATTGACATCCCAGCCGGTGTTACTGAAGAGGAGTTTCACCACTACGTAGCTGTTGATTATGATTTACAAACACCTGACGATAGCACTGATGTCGAGATATGCGCCTACACGCAGGCAGCGGCTGATGATGAAACAGATGATGAAATGAGCAGCAAGGCGCATGCTGACGAAATTCAACAACCTCCTGTCACTTTTGCAAGAGCGCTGGAGAGTCTCAACACCATGCGGGCCTATCTGGAGGCCACTGGATGTCAGTGCTATGACAGTTTTTACCGTCTGGCAGACGTAGTCTATGGAACTCACAGACACAAGAGTGTACAGAGGACTATGACTGATTACTTCAAGTAAGCCTAACGTCAGTTAACGGAGACTGTATACTGTACGTATAATAAACAGTACTGTACATATGTTTATCAGATGTCAAGCTTATTTGGGTCACAACAGTTAAGTGCATGCTCCGGTTAACTGCATGTATTTATTTGGTCCCAGACCCTTGCACTTAAGCGGATTGCACTGTATATGTATATATATGTACACAAATAAAGCACATATTTAAACGTATGATGTCCAATTATGTGCTTTTACAGGATTACTTTGGGAAAGGTGGTATTGGGGTAATATTGATAGTATAATTTAATTATCAGAACCATGAGGGAGGACCTAGGGGCTTGACAGTTACTGTAAGTGAGGGGGTGAGAAGCTGAAAGTTGAATTAAGGCAGGGGTGGAAAAACTTTATACAATGGGGGCCACATGGATGTCAGTATTATCCCTGCTGGGCTGCAACATTAGGTAATGTTGGAAATGGAAACAGAGGTCCTTAGACCTTCTGTGATAAATAAATAAACCTAATGTTGGAGTTAGAGGGAACTAGTCCTGGACTAGTGCGCATGCTAATGTGCACACAATGTTCAGAGTGCTCTAGCACAGGAAATAGTATGTGTGTCAAAGATGACCACAAATTGTATTTAAATATATTCAAATGGATGTTAACGAGGTCATTTGGTATTCCCTCCCAAATGATGCTCTTAATGCTGGAAACTTACCACCAGCTCCGGGGTGGCATTGAAGGTTTTGAAGAGAGGATTTCTTTAGAATTGCTCACTTTGCCAGTTTTGTCTTATTTTAGAAGGGGAAGGAAGCCTGTGCAGCCTATAATCCCTGATAGTGAGAAACAAATGTTTGCCAGTCCGAGCAAAGCAGAAAGGGCAAACACATATTGCCTGTTTTTCTGTGCTTTAAATGTAACATAGTAACAGAGTAGATGACAGCAGAAAAAGACCTGCACGGTCCATCCAGTCTGCCAACAAGATAACTCATATTTGCTACTTTTTGTGTATACCCTACTTTGATTAGTACCTGTGCTCTTCAGGGCACAGACCGTATAAGTCTGCCCAGCACCATCCCCGCCTCCCAACCACCATCCCCGCCTCCCAACCACCGGCTCTGGCACAGACCGTATAAGTCTGCCCAGCACTATCCCTGCCTCCCAACCACCAGCCCCGCCTCCCGATCTTGACTAAGCTCCTGAGGAGCCATTCCTTCGGCACAGGATTCCTTTATGCTTATCCCACACATGTTTGAATTCCGTTACCGTTTTCATTTCCACCACCTCCCGCGGGAGGGCATTCCAAGCATTCACTACTCTCTCCGTGAAAAAATACTTCCTGACATTTTTCCTGAGTCTGCCCCCCTTCAATCTCATTTCATGTCCTCTCGTTCTACCATCTTCCCATCTCCGGAAAAGGTTCCTTTGAGGATTAATACCTTTCAAATATTTGAACATCTATATCATATCACACCTGTTTCTCCAGAGTATACATGTTTAGTTCAGCAAGTCTCTCCTCATACATCTTGTAACGCAAATCCCGTACCATTCTCGTAGCTTTTCTTTGCACTGCTTCAATTCTTTTTACATCCTTAACAAGATACGGCCTCCAAAACTGAACACAATACTCCAGGTGAGGCCTCACCAACGACTTATACAGGGGCATCAACACCCCCTTTCTTCTGCTGGTCACACCTCTCTCTATACAGCCTAACAACCTTCTAGCTACGGCCACCGCCTTGTCACACTGTTTCGTCGCCTTCAAATCCTCAGATACTATCACCCCAAAGATCCCTATCTCCGCCTGTACCTATCAGACTCTCCCCGCCTAACACATACGTCTCCCGTGGATTTCTATTCCCTAAGTGCATCACTTTGCATTTCTTCGCATTGAATTTTAATTGCCAAACCTTAGACCATTCTTCTAGCTTCCTCAGATCCTTTTTCATGTTTTCCACTCCCTCCCGGGTGTCCACTCTGTTACAGATCTTAGTATCATCTGCAAATAGGCAAACTTTACCTTCTAACCCTTCGGCAATGTCACTCACAAATATATTAAACAGAATCGGCACCAGCAACGATCCCTGAGGCACTCCACTACTCACCTTTCCCGCCTCCGAGCGAATTCCATTCACCACCACCCTCTGGCGTTTGTCCGTCAACCAGTTCCTAATCCAGTTCACCACTTCAGGTCCTATCTTCAGCCCATCCAGTTTATTTAAGAGCCTCCTGTGGGGAACCATGTCAAAAGCTTTGCTGAAATCTAAGTAGATTACGTCCATAGCTCGTCCCTGATTCAATTCTCCTGTCACCCAATCAAAGAACTCAATGAGATTCGTTTGGCACGATTTCCCTTTGAAAAAAAAAGTCTGTCACGCTGAGCCTCTCGAGCTACTTGGGTCTGCTTTTTCAGGAGATGGTCGGGCCAAAGACACTGGAGACACCATGCGTGGTGGTCGGTACTGGAGATAGTCCGGTTGCACGGAGTACAACGTTTGAAGCCGCTGGGTGTCCTCGATGACATGGAGGGGAAAACGGCGGTCACGAAATCAAAAGACTCGATGGTGCCAGAAAAAAGGGGCACAAAAAGAGGATAAACAGCCCGACCGAGCAGCCTCTCAAGCGAAAATAATTTTTGAGAAGCTTATATTTAAATGCGCAGAACATGCACAGAGCTACGCTTACTGCAAAATTCTTGTGTGCATGCACCAGGCACATTCCTCCCCTTTGGTTTCATAATGCACATATAATTTGAATACCATTTCCTTTGAGCATTGAAAAGCTAGGTTTCTGCTCTGATCTTGCGCTATGGGTCTGTGCTGTTGGCTTTAGCGCTGGACGTTTGAGCATCTGTGCTATGGCCTCATGGGCCGCATAAAATTCAGTGGCGGCCGCAGGTTGCCCACTCCTGGCCTAGGGAGTCTATAATACATTTGCACCCTCCTGCCTGCAAATTTAACAGCAATTTGTATGTTATTTATTTATTTTATTTATTAGGATTTATTTACTGCCTTTTTGAAGGAATTCACTCAAGGCAGTGTACAGTAAGAATAGATCAAACATGAGCAATAGACAATTACAGCAGTAAAAATATTTAAAAAACAATACAAAGTATGGTATTGTATACTACCTAAAATGTCAACACAATATGTAATAGAACTCGTTTTCCCCTCCCCTCCCCCCACCTGCAGCAGCCCTTGCAGTTTGCCTTTTCCGCAAAGACCCGTGTGGCTCCCTAGACGGTTGCCGAGCAACCAGCTCCTCTGGTCCCGAGCTCTGAGGGGATCCGCGCGGCGCTGTACGTTGTTGCTTATATATTTTATTTATTTATTAGGATTTGTCAGCTGAGCTCCGTCAGTTTATTTGATTTTCTCTGCTCATCAACCAGCCCGAGCAGTTTTATGTCTAAACTAATGACTGTTGCATGTGCTTTTCTATTACATTACTTTTCATTTAAAAATTGGGATCTTGTGCAGCTTTTTCATGCGCGGCTGCGCTGCCAGGCGTCATTGCACCTGCAACAAAAGGACTCACGGACCGACGGACGGAGAAAGCAAAAGGAAAGAATAGTTTTTTTTTGCTTCAGATTTTGTTACTCCCGCCTATTTTTGTCATGACCTTCTGCTTCTGGGTGACTAGCCTTCCCTGAGCTAATACGTAGTGACACGGAGATGCTGCAAGACAGGCAGGTCTGAGCAGGTACAGAAGCGCGCGGCTGTCTGCTGCCGGGGCTGCGGCATGAGGGGGCGGAGCTTAGCGCTTCCTGTTCAGACTCCCCCGCCCCGGCCGCCCGCTAGGGCACAGGAAGCGCGCGCCGAGCCTGGGAATTAACCCTTCCACAGGGCGGCAGCGGACGGAGGCTTGAGGATTCTCTAGCGTGGGGCTGCTGCCGCCGATCTTGCATTCATTGTCACTGGCACGTTTCTTCATCTGTCTTTGATTGGGGTGGGGGTGGGGTGGGGGGAGGGTGTTAAGCCATGCTGCCCGGGGTGGGTGTGTTCGGCACCAGCCTGACAGCCCGGGTGATCATCCCTCTGCTGAAGAATGAGGGCTTCTCGGTGAAAGCTCTGTGGGGACGTACCCAGGAGGAGGCGGAGGAGCTGGCTCAGGAGATGAACGTGCCCTTCTATACCAGCCGGATAGACGATGTCCTCTTGCACCAGGACGTGGACCTGGTGTGCATCAACCTGCCGCCGCCTCTCACCAGGCAGATTGCCGTCAAGACACTTGGTGAGTTTCCTGACTCCACCAGCCCATGTTCCCCGTCATCATAAGCTCCTTTATTCTGTGCACCTTTGTGTTTATACTGCACGGAGTGGCTGTATTTCCATATACCGTCAAGGCTTGTTTTAATGTTGTTGCATCACTGGCTTGAAGAGGGTTAGCTCATGCAAAGCCGTACTAGCCAGGGATTGCGCCTGCAAAAGTTCTCGTAATGTGAGTAGTGTAAGCATGGCACATTACGAATAATAGTGAATGTACAGCCTAGCCTGTACTGCTGCTCACTGCTACCACAGCAGTTTGGTTTGTTGGTTGGGCTGCGACTATAAGATCGATTAAAAAAACAACAACAAGAAACTGCAAAAATTGTATATATAAAAAAAGGTGTACATCACAGCTCTCCTATGTTATCATAGGAAGTAATTTAAAGCGTTTTCCACTTGTACAGCCTGTTTTGCATGTAGAATTAAAAAATTGTGTGACTATACATGTGTAAATAAATACACACAGAAATACTGTATGCAGTTTTATGTGGCCTGTGCAGAAGTGTTCTTGGTGCATAGTTACCATGTACCTACATATTATATAAATTATCCCCTGTATTCTATATATGGTGCCTGAAAATCCGAGCAGAAACCAAAGTCATGTATTCTATAACAATGTGCGTAACTTAATTGGTTAACTAGTTAATTAGCGCTGTTAACTGGATGTTAACAAGCAAATAACTTACTATGTGAAACTCTTCATAAATGAATCTTTTCATAAAGGCATTTAAGAAGTCCCAGTAAATAAATAAATAAATACATTATCAGCACAAATTGGCATTAATTGAGATTTACGCACACAACTTACTACTACTACTACTTGGCATTTCTATAGCGCTACTAGGTTTACGCAGCGCTGTACAGTTTAACATAAAGGACAGTCCCTGCTCAAAGGAGCTTACAATCTAAAGGACGAAATGACAAGTTGGGGCAGTCTAGATTTCTTGAATAATGGTTAGGTGCCAAAGGCGACATTGAAGAGATGGGCTTTGAGCAAGGATTTGAAGATGGGCAGGGAAGGGGCCTGGCGTATGGGCTCAGGGAGTTTATTCCAGGCATGGGGTGAGGCGAGGCAGAAAGGGCGGAGCCTGGAGTTGGTGGTGGTGGAGAAGGGTACTGAAAGGAGGGATTTATCTTGAGAGCGGAGGTTACGGGTAGGAACGTAAGGGGAGATGAGGGTAGAGAGGTAAGGAGGGGCAGCAGATCAAGTGCATTTGTAGGTTAGAAGGAGAAGCTTGAACTGTATGCGGTACCTGATCGGAAGCCAGTGAAGTGATTTGAGGAGAGGGGTGATGTGAGTATAACGGTCCAGGTGGAAGATGACATGCAGCAGAGTTCTGAACGGACTGAAGGGGGGATAGGTGGCAAAGTGGGAGGCCAGTGAGGAGTAGGTTGCAGTAGTCAAGGTGAGAGGTAATGAGAGAGTGGATGAGAGTTCGGGTGGTGTGCTCAGAGAGGAAAGGGCGAATTTTGCTAATGTTGTAGAGGAAGAAGTGACAGGTCTTGGCTATCTGCTGGATATGCATACATTTGTCCTTTAGATTGTAAGCTCCTTTGAGCAGGGACTGTCCTTCTATGTTAAATTGTACAGCGCTGCGTAACCCTAGTAGCGCTTTAGAAATGTCAAGTAGTAGTAGTAGAAGGAGAGGGAGGAGTCGAAGATGACTCCAAGGTTGCGGGCAGATGAGACAGGAACGATAAGGGTGTTGTCAACTGAGATAGAGAGTGGAGGGAGAGGAGAAGTGGGTTTGGGTGGGAAGACAATAAGCTCGGTCTTGGCCATGTTCAGCTTCAGGTGGCGATTGGACATCCAGGCAGCAATGTCGGACAAGCAGGCCGATACTTTGGCCTGGGTTTCCGCAGTGATGTCTGGTGTGGAGAGGTAAAGCTGGGTGTCGTCAGCATAAAGATGATACTGGAAACCATGAGATGAGATCAGCGAGCCCAGGGAAGAGGTGTAGATTGAAAAAAGAAGGGGTCCAAGGACAGATCCTTGAGGAACTCCAACAGAGAGCGGGATGGGGGTGGAGGAAGAGCCATGAGAGTGTACTCTGAAGGTACGGTGGGAGAGATAAGAGGAAAACCAAGAGAGGACAGAGCCCTGGAACCCAAATGAGGACTGTGTGGCAAGAAGTAAATTGTGATTGACAGTGTCAAAAGCGGCAGATAGGTCAAGGAGGATAAGGATGGAGTAGTGACCTTTGGATTGGCAAGGAACAGGTCATTGCAGACTTTAGATAGTGCCGTTTCAGTTGAGTGTAGGGGGCGAAAGCCGGATTGAAGCGGATCGAAGATGGCATGAGAGGAGAGAAAATCAAGGCAATGGCTGTGAACGGCGCTTCAAGTATCTTGGAGAGAAAGGGTAGGAGGGAAATGGGGCGGTAGTTGGAGGGACAGGTAGGGTCAAGTGATGTTTTTTTGAGCAGAGGTGCGACTACAGCATGCTTGAAGGTGTCAGGGACAGTTGCAGTGGAGAGAGAGAGGTTGAGGATATGACAGATGGAGGGGGTGACAGTAGGAGAGATGGTGTTAAGTAATTTGGTGGGATGGGGTCCGAGGAACAGGTGGTGCATTTCGAGGAGGAAAGAAGATGGGTGGTTTCGTCTTTGGTGATATCAGGAAAAGAGGAGAAGGAGGCATGGGTTGGTTGGTTGAGGGAGTGGGCTATAGGGTGAAGAGGAGGAGATGGTTTGGTGGTGAATTCGAGGTTGATCTTCTGCACCTTGTCGCGGAAGTAGTCAGCCAGTGATTGAGGAGAGATTGAGGGGGGGGGGGTGGGAGCAGAGGGGACTTTGAGGAGGGAGTTAAGGGTGGTGAAGAGACGACGAGGGTTAGAGCTGAGGGAATTAGTCAGTTGGGTGTAGTAGTCCTGTTTGGCGAGGAATAGGGAGGACTGGAAGGAGGATAGCATGAATTTGTAGTGAATGAAATCAGTGTGGGTGCGAGATTTCCTCCAGAGGCGTTCAGCCGATCGGGCGCAAGAGCGAAGTGTACATTCTATAAAGTGGTGCACCTAAATTCTAAGTCGCATAGTTGAAAAGGGGCATGGCCATGGGCGGGGTATGGGTGTTTCTAAAATATATGTGAATTATTACAAAATACAACTGATCTGTGCCTAATTTAGGTGTCAAGATTTACATCAAGTAAAATGTGGCCTAATGACCAAATTTAGTTGCTTGGCGAGCTGCTCGGTGCATTCTATATACCGCAGGGAAATTTAAGTCTATTTTATAAAATTTAGGCGTACTTTAGAGAATATGCATAGGCGTATTTTTTTCTGCGCAGATTTTTCAGGCACCATAAACAGAATTTAGCCCAATATGGGAACATGCATAGAATACAAACAGACATTACACCATCTTCAGAGCAGGTGTAAATGTGTACATGCAAATTTGCATGCTTCAGGGGCTGCTTCTTGGTGGCTATTTTATAAAGACACATAGAAAGGGGGGGGGGGGAGGATGGGTCTTGATATACAGCCTTTCTGTGTTTACAATCAAGGTGCTTAGTTTGTACCTGGGGGCCCGGGGCAATGCAGGGTTACTTGATATGCCCAGAGTCACAAGGAGGGGCCTATGATGTCTGTAAAATAGGTGCCTTTTCCCCACTTGGACATATGGGTCCTATTATTAAATTGCCATTTTAGGGGTCTTTTTACCAAGCTATGATAAAAGGGGGTCTGCACTAGCGTCAGTGTGTGTTTTTGACGTGCTCTGAGGCCCCCTTTTACCGCAGCAGGTAAAAGGCTGTCCTTTTTTTCCAGGAAAGAAAATGGCCGTTCAGTGAACCACTTGGTGCACAGCCATTTCAGGGGGGGGAGCACTTATGTTAACCTGGCAAATTGAAAATATTCTTGTAGCACCAGAAATTGCATGTGCTGGGGGTGGGAACTACTGCTGGGCTCCTGCGGTAGTTCATTGGTAGTTCCGGATTGGCTAGCGGCAAACCTTTGCCGCTCGCCAACCCTTTAGTAAAAGGGCCCCTTAGTGCATGATTTGTTAATGCTAGGAAATAGGGAAATACAGAATTTAATGCAATACTTAAATCTGTCCTGTGTGGGACACTTTCCATGTTTACTCTTCCATTCATTTCATAATGAAAATGCTTTTGAAATGAAAATGTTACAAAACACTTCAATTTTTTCTTATCCGTATTTCTTGTTCCTTTGTGTACTAGTTTATCTGAAACAGCACTAAGTGTGGTCATTGTTCCCCTGCTCAGCTTTCTATGTAGTTCTTTAAATTAACTAGTGCACAGATTGGATAAAGAGAGCAGAATGTTTCCTTTCCAAATCAGTGTTGGGGAATTTTGGGTGGACGATAGATTGTGCAGAGTAAACTGGAGGTTAGCCATGATAGGGATTAAAATATTTATTGAAACCAGCGATGGGATGCTATAAGGCATATCTGTTACAAGATGCTGAATCCTTGCTCTCTCTTAGGGGGTCATTACTGTGTACTATCACGTTCTAAATGTTAGTGAATGAGCTCTAAGATTGATAGGTGCTCATTCTTGCAAAATTTCCAAGAGGCTCAGTAAGACACATATTGAATGCCAACAGATATATTCTGTCACTGTCCCCACCACATTTTAGTGTAGGACTCAGCACCCAAAGAATTTAGCATTTGCAGGTGGATTTTTTCAGGTGCTGCAGTGGGGAAAAGAGCTCCCACAACCCCTGAGTTCCAATATCTATGGTGGCATGAATCAGAAAGGTGCTTTTTTTTTTAATTGGGATTGTTAGATAGCTGGAATAATTTGAGTGGCTAAAACATCTGTGGCCCCCATACTTTATTATTAAGAAATGAAGTTTAGCTAGGTTGAGTAATTCAGCGTTCCTTCTTGCACAAACTGGAAGGACTGTCTTTATGATGGGACATTACACTCCCCTCAAAGGAATGCTCATTAAATGCAGGGCCGTACTTACTGAGCTGTTCCCCAGTGGGAGAAAAGACTTAGTAAATCAGGCCCATAGTGTCTTCTTTCATACTGTGTTTGTTTTCTTCATGCTAGTTTTAGAGATTTCAAATGATGTGTTAACTGCCACTGTGGCCTGTTTTAATTATACAGCATATATACAGTACATAGCGATGAGACAAAACATAGAAAGCTTGCAGGCATAAATCTGAGAGAATGCTGATTTGAGAGTGTTCATTTAGGGGCCCTTTTACTAAGGTACGGGAGGGCTAATGCGAGGGTAGCGTGCGCCAAATCGGCACTACCACCGGGGTAGTGCATATGCCCAGCGGTAATTCTGTTTTTGGTGCACGCCAAATCCTGCATTAGAAAATCATTTTCTGTTTTCTACCGCAAGGTGGTGTTCCCATGGTAATCAGCAGTCGGCACTCGCTGCATGCTTACCGTGCAGGTAGCGCATGAGCCCTTACCGCTAAGTCAATGGATGGCGGTAAGGGCTCAGGCCGTAAATAGGTGCACGCTAGTTTTAATTTCAGCGCATGCCCATTTCCCGGCCCATTTAAAAAAAAGCCCTTTCTCCCAGTCACGGTAAAAAATTGGCCCAATGCATACCCAAAACACACGCTTACACTACTGCAGGCCACGTTTTACTGCAGTTTAGTAAAAGGACCCCTGGCCTTAGTTTGTAGTACTGGTACTCTGTAATCTAACCAAGAATTCAGGAATGGGTCTGAATGAGTGAGATCCCTCCTTGGCTGGTGCAGGGTTCCTGCTGCACTGGGAAAAGCTCCCTAGAGCCTCTGCTGGCTGCACACCTTGCCCTCTGGCCCTTGCTTTTGCATTTTGTGCCTTGAGAATCTCCAGGAACCTGTTCCTCCCTTTGCGTAAAGAGAAGTCCGGTTGCAGGCGTGGTTGCTGAGCTGGCCAGATTTTATAAATGTTTAAAATAAACCAGACTGAGGGAAAGAAGTAAAAGAAAACAAAAGAGCAGACACTGTAATGCTAGTTAAAGTACCATCCAATGGATGCTAAGGAGAATGAGGTCAGAAATATGTGTAGTCATGTCTCTGCAGGTTTTGAAGTACAGTATAGGTGAGCATGCGCTGATAGAAGATTTGTGCTGATAAGAGATGAACCGTGTCCTATAGATGGGTGATCTTTTATATGATGTCTGAATATAGTGAGCACTACAGCGCCTGACTGCTGAGAACTCTTCCTGCGTCTATTCCAGTATATTATAAATAATGTATTTTCTTACAAGGTCAGTTAAGGATGGATTAGCAGTGATAGGCTCTAATCCATGTCTCCTTCCTTGCCCAGTCTGTTACAGAGAGTCAGTACCCAGGGACTTGAGTATTACTGTCTTTAAAATAGCTGCCTGAATTACTCAAAACACGACTTGCCTGTTATTTGGTTGCATTCCTTCCTCTTGTGGCCTATAGGTCTGCCTTTTCTTTTGTGAATCTTAACCTATCTCATGTCAAGCTCTTTACCATGTCCATGCCCTCTGGTTTTAAAAGGCTACTCTTTGGCTCTTTTGTGTCATTCTCATATGTTATCTGTGGGCTTATCCTTGTGGGTTAGTTTAAAGTTCTGTATGTAGTAGTGAAGGTAACAAACCAGAAAGGGTTGTCAGAAACTTTAAAGCTGGCATCCTCAAAACTAACTAAACAACTTTAAAGTTGACATCCTCAGAACGAACTAAAAATACTTTAAAAGCTGACATCCTCAGGAGGACTATCTAAAAAACCTTAAAGCTGACATCCTCAGAACTAACTAAAAATCTTAAAGGTGACATCTTAAGGACTATCTAAAAGTCTAAAGTTGACATCCTCAGAACTAACTAAAATACGTTAAAGCTGACATCCTCAGGACTATCTACAAAACTTTAAAGGTGAAATCCTCAGGACTAACTAAAAAACGGCAACACAAAGAGGATTTGCCGGCTTGGATTATTTTTTTTAAACTCTTTAAATGTGTGTTTCATTGAGGTTGCTTGAAGTGGAATGTGCCTTGTGCCTTGTGCCTTGTGAAAGCTGTGTGGTCTGCACCCATGGTCAGTAGTGTTGAAAACTGTAATGCAAGTAGTCCTAGCACAAGTGTTTTTACTTTGCTGGGCTGAGACAGGATTTTTTGCAGGTGGTGGTGGTGGTAATTTTCATTGAGCCTTCCTGAAAAGTTTCCGGAGAGAAAAACTCCATCAGGTATGCACAATCTGGAAATTTCACAGTGTTTTTGGCCTGGTAAAAGCTATTGTCACTTGCAAAGAATCCTGTTTTCTTCAGCAGCAGTGTGTTGACCTGGTCCATGCTTTGTGTTTAGAGAACTCTATGGTACTTTTTGTCAGTTTCCACTGAGCTAAACATCACTAGATCCTGTGGTCGGCTTTGAAACTTAAGAGTAATGTGCTATTCTCTTGGGTGAGGAAGTTGAGGTGAAGAGTTCTGTTAGGGATTGCTAGTCAAACTGTACGTTTGGTTCTGGAGGGAGACATATTAAAAGCAATTATATATGCAAATATTATTTCCTGTGATTCATTGCTGCCTCTTTTTCTGTTGTGCTAAATTATTATTCCATATCATCATGCTGATCAATCCATAGACTGGTGGGTTGTGTCCATCTACCAGCAGGTGGAGATAGAGAGCAAACTTTTGCCTCCCTATATGTGCTCATGTGCTGCCCAGTGTTGCCAGGTGGGCGGTTTTACCGCCCAATTGGGCGGTTTTCCGCGACCCGCCGCGGGAAATTTTTGCCCGCGGCGGGTTGCGGTTTTTTGGGCTGTTTTTGGCCTTCAGGGCGGTTTTTTCGGCCGCGGGGGGGCGGGGTTAGTGACGTTTTTGGGTGGGGTTAATGACGTTTTGGGCGGGGTTAGTGACGTGGGAGGCGGGGCCGATGACGTGGGAGGCGGGGCCGATGACGGGGAGGCGGGGCCGATGACGGGGAGGCGGGGCCGATGACGTGGGAGGCGGGGGCGATGACGGGGAGGCGGGGCCGATGACGTGGGAGGCGGGGGCGATGACTGGGGAGGCGGGGCCGGTGACGTGGGAGGCGGGGCCGGTGACGGCGGGGGCGGGGTTGATGACGGCGGGGGGCGGGGGTGATGACGCGGGGGTGGGGGTGTCAGGGGCGGGGTTTGTGTTTGGGCGGGTTTTGGGCTGTTTTTTGGGCTCCATCGGGCTGGAAAAAAATTTTCCACCTGGCAACCCTGGTGCTGCCGGAAACTCCTCAGTATGTTCTCTATCTCAGCAGGTGGTGGTCACACACAGCAGCAGCTCTGGCTAGGCCTCCAAGCCTAATTTTTAGGTTTTGTTGAGTGCCTGGGGTTGAGGGCTCTTCTTGAGCAAGTGCAAACCTGGTGGCGCCAGGTCCCTCCTTTTCTCCCCCCTCCCGCTGGCTCCGTTGAAAAAAAAAAAAAAAAAAAAAAAATTTTGAACGTCCTTAAAGGCGTTTATTTCGACGTTTATTTAAACATTTATTGCAGCTACTCACTGGGACACCAGGTCGTTACAGCTCGGAGCGGAAAGCAGGTAATTTTTACCTTTTTATAGCGGGCAGGGGGTTCCCCGATTGAGCTCCACGTGGCCTATGGTGTCGGAGGGCGAGGGCGCAAAGAGTCGCTCCCCGGATCGCTTGTGCGCTTCTAGAGGGGATGCGGGGGTCTTAAAGTCTGATTCACCCTTGTTGGGTGACAGTTTCGTGACCGATGAGTGTCCCGGTCCTTCCTCCGGTGTGGCGGTTTTTCCCGCCATAAACGCCCATCCCCCGCTGCTCGCCTCCGCCATCTTGGCCGGCCACGCGGCTCGGACGGCTTCTTCTTGGGCCGCCCTTGAGGTGGGAGACGTTAATGCCATGAACGCCCTTAATTTGGGCGACGGCACAAAAGCGGCTAAACTTAAGCGCCGTTCTTCCCGCGTGGCTCCTTCGCGGAGTGTCGCGCCGGACGCCATTTTGGATGCGCAGCATGTCTCTCCCCCGCTCTTGCGAGCACCGGTTGAGAGTGCGTCTAGGGCTGTAGCCCAGGCTGCGGAAGTGCACAGTCTGGGGGGTTTCTCCCCCGAGTTTGTTTTGCTGCTGCATCAGGCCTTCCTTATGCAAAACGCTGCCCCTGCTCCCTCGTCTGGTAAAGAGGTTGAGGCCCCCGGAGGTAAACGCCCTCGGGTTGATTCCCAGGCCTTGGAGGACTTTGTCTCCTCCGATGTAGATGAGGGCAGCGTTTCTGAGTTCTCCCAACGGTCCTTTGCGGATTCCTTGGAGGAGACGGATCCCCGCTTGGATGGAGCGGATGATCCCTCTGCAGCGCGGCTCTTTAGCTCAGAGGATTTGCCCAACCTGTTAGTGCAGGCCATGGGCATTTTGAAGATTTCCTCTCCGGAGGACGTCTCTCCCTCAGCCCCTGTTGGTTCTGCCATTATGCTGGGGACGAAGCGCCCGCCTAGAACCTTCCACGTGCATGATGGTATGCACACCTTAATTTCGGCTCAGTGGGATGTCCCGGAAGCGAGCCTTAAAGTGGCTAGGGCTATGTCCCGCCTCTATCCTTTGCCTGAAAGTGAACGTGAGGCCTATCTGTGGCCTACCGTGGATTCTTTAATCACTGCGGTGACTAAGAAAACGGCGTTGCCGGTGGAAGGTGGCACGGCCCTAAAGGACGCCCAAGACAGAAGATTGGAGGCGGCCTTAAGGTCGTCCTTTGAGGCGGCTGCTTTAAGTTTGCAGGCCTCAGTTTGCGGCTCCTATGTGGCCAGGGCGTGCCTGACTATGGTGCAGCGGGCTTCCCCCTCGGATCATTCCTTGAGGGCTGATTGGCCGGCCCTGGAATCGGGCTTGGCCTATTTGGCAGACTTGCTGTATGATGTCTTGAGGGCCTCAGCTAAAGGCATGGCTCAGACAATCTCTGCGTGGCGGTGGTTTTGGCTGAAGCATTGGTCTGCTGACCACGCCTCTAAATCCCGCCTGGCTAAATTGCCTTTTAAAGGCAAGCTGCTCTTTGGGGTCGAGCTGGACAAATTCGTGACCGATCTCGGCACGTCTAAGGGCAAGAAGTTACCAGAGGTCAGGGCTCGGGCTAGTACTCGCCCCGGTACCTCCAGAGGACGGTTTCAGGAAGCCCGTCGGTACCGCCCGGGCAGGTCGGGCTCTTCTGCCTCCTCTTCCTTCAAGAGGAACTTCTCCCCCAAGCAGCATTCCTTTCGCAGAGCCCGCCGTCCCGGAGGTGCTCCCTCCGGTCCTCCCCCAGGGTCTCGTACCCAATGACGGGGCCTTGGTCCACCCCCCAGTGCAGATTGGAGGACGGCTGTCCTCGTTTCTGGGCGAGTGGACCACAATAACTTCAGACGCTTGGGTGCTGGAAGTCATCAGAGACGGCTACAAGCTAGAGTTCTGCCGACCCTTAAGAGACGGGTTTGTACTCTCTCCCTGCAAGTCTCCGGTCAAAGCTGTGGCAGTGCAGCAGACCTTGGACAATCTGATCTGCCTGGGTGCGGTCGTTCCGGTGCCAGAAAATCAGCTTGGCAAGGGACGTTACTCCATTTACTTTGTGGTACCAAAGAAAGGAGGTTCTGTACGGCCTATCCTCGACCTCAAAGGGGTCAATCGGGCCTTGAAAGTGCGGCACTTTCGCATGGAGACTCTCCGCTCTGTTATAGCGGCAGTGAAGGCAGGGGAGTACCTGGCATCCTTGGACATCAAGGAAGCGTACTTGCATATTCCCATCTGGCCTCCTCATCAACGCTTTCTGCGTTTTGCAGTACTGGGCCGACACTTCCAGTTCAGAGCCCTCCCGTTCAGGTTGGCTACTGCTCCGCAGACCTTCTCCAAAGTAATGGTGGTCATCGCGGCCTTCCTGAGGAAGGAAGGAGTACAAGTCCATCCTTATCTGGACGACTGGTTGATCCGAGCCCCCTCTTATGCAGAGTGCGGCAAAGCTGTGAACCGGGTGGTTGCTCTTTTGAGCTCCCTGGGGTGGATCATCAACTGGGAGAAAAGCCAGCTGCGCCCAACTCAGTCCCTGGAGTATCTGGGAGTTCGATTCGACTCCCAAGTGGGCAGAGTGTTCCTGCCGGACAATCGGATTGTCAAACTTCAGGCTCAGGTGGACCAGTTCCTAGTAGCCTCTCCGCTTCGCGCTTGGGACTATGTGCAGCTGTTGGGCTCTATGACGGCCACGATGGAAGTAGTGCCCTGGGCCAGGGCTCATATGAGACCACTACAACACTCTCTGCTGTAGCGCTGGACTCCGGTGTCGGAGGATTATGCTGTGCGCCTTCCCTTGGACCCAGCAGTGCGCAAGGCACTGAGCTGGTGGCTGAAGACAGACACGTTGTCTGCAGGGATGCCTCTTGACGGGCTGGGGAGCCCACTGCATGGGAAGGACAGCGCAGGGGCTCTGGTCTCCTGCAGAGGCAAAGTGGTCTATCAACCTCCTGGAACTCAGAGCCATTCGGTTGGCGCTTTTGGAGTTCATCCCGGTACTGGCGTTGAAGCCAGTACGGGTCCTGTCGGACAATGCCACGGCTGTGGCCTATGTCAACCACCAGGGAGGTACCAAGAGCGCCCCTCTAGCCAAGGAGGCCATGAATCTATGCCAGTGGGCGGAAGCGAACCTGGAACAGCTGTCAGCGGCCCACATTGCCGGAGTCGTGAATGTCAAGGCGGACTTTCTCAGTCGCCATACCTTGGAGCCCGGAGAGTGGCAGCTATCTGCTCAGGCGTTCTTGGGCATCACGAAGCGCTGGGGCCAGCCGAGCCTAGATCTGATGGCATCATCGGCCAATTGCCAAGTGCCGCGCTTTTTCAGCAGAGGATGGGACCCTTGATCCCTGGGAGTAGATGCTCTTCTCCAACAGTGGCCGACACAAGAGCTCCTCTATGTGTTCCCGCCCTGGCCCATGTTGGGCAGGGTGCTAGACCGGGTGGCAAAGCATCCGGGCCGGGTAATCCTGGTGGGTCCGGATTGGCCCAGACGTCCCTGGTATGCGGACTTGATCAGGCTCTCAGTCGACGATCCTCTGCGGCTGCCAGTGGAGCAGGGTCTGTTACATCAGGGTCCCGTGGTGATGGAGGATCCCTCCCCCTTTGGTCTTACGGCCTGGCTATTGAGCGGCAGCGTCTGAGGAAGAAGGGCTTCTCAGACAAGGTCATCGCCACTATGCTGAGAGCGAGGAAGCGCTCTACTTCTACTGCTTACGCCAGGGTTTGGCGTACCTTTGCAGCGTGGTGTGAAGCAGGCTCATGTTCTCCATTCATTGCGCCAATTTCTTCAGTGTTGGCATTCCTGCAAGAAGGTCTGGAGAAAGGCCTGTCGCTCAGTTCCCTTAAAGTCCAGGTAGCGGCCCTGGCTTGCTTCAGGGGCCGCCTGAAGGGTGCTTCCCTGGCTTCGCAGCCAGATGTGGTGCGTTTTCTCAAGGGAGTTAATCACCTGCGCCCTCCTCTGCACTCGGTGGTGCCTGCGTGGAATCTCAACCTGGTGCTAAGAGCATTACAGAAGCCGCCTTTTGAACCCTTGTCGAGGGCATCTCTGAAAGACCTGACGTTGAAAGCAGTCTTTTTGGTGGCTATCACTTCAGCCAGAAGAGTTTCCGAGCTCCAGGCACTCTCATGTCGAGAGCCTTTTCTGCAGTTCACGGAGGCAGGAGTGACTATTCGCACAGTGCCTTCCTTCCTGCCCAAGATTGTTTCTCGCTTCCATGTGAATCAGCAGCTCTGTCTCCCTTCCTTTCGTAGGGAGGACTACCCAGAGGAATACTCTGCTCTTAAATATCTGGATGTGAGACGAGTCATCATCAGATATTTGGAAGTGACCAATGATTTCCGGAAGTCGGATCATCTGTTTGTCCTGTTTGCAGGTCCTCGTAAGGGTCTGCAGGCTGCTAAGCCTACAGTGGCAAGATGGGTCAAGGAAGCCATTGCAGCGGCTTATGTGGCCGCGGGGAAGGTGCCGCCTATCCAGCTGAAGGCTCACTCCACTAGAGCTCAGGCGGCCTCGATGGCAGAGGCCGGCTCCATCTCCTTGGAAGAGATATGCAAGGCGGCAACTTGGGCATCGGCCCATACATTCTCCAAGCATTACCGCTTGACTGTGGCGGCACGGGCAGAGGCCCGGTTTGGAGCTTCAGTGTTGAGGTCAGGGATTTCAATGTCCCGCCCTGGGTGAGTACTGCTTCGGTACATCCCACCAGTCTATGGATTGATCAGCATGATGATATGGAAGGTAAAATTATGTATCATACCTGATAATTTTCTTTCCATTAATCATAGCTGATCAATCCATAGTCCCTCCCAGATATCTGTATTGTTTATATTCTGGTTGCATTTCAGGTTCAAGTTTAGTCTTCAGTTCCTGTTCAGGAGGACTTCGTGTTCAAGTTTTTCAATGGATTCTTCAAGAGTTGAGACGAATTTGTGTTACAGTGAGCTGGTGCATTCCTCTCCCCTCCGTTTTACGGGGCTGGATTGAGACTTAAATTCTGCCGGCACTCCCTCCCGCTTCGTGCGGCTGTAGGGCAGCTTTGTACCCTTCCCGCTTCGGCGGTGTTAGGGTCAGTCAGCTCCTCCCGCGGTTGCAGGATAAGCCAGATCCCCCCGCATCGGCGGGTGTGGTGTCCCTCCCCCGCTCCACGGGGATGAGCTGGACGGATTCCCCTCCCCCACTTGTGTGGGGATGAGCTGGGTTAATTCCCCTCCCCCGTTTCGGCGGTGGTGAGCTGGGCAGAGTGTCCCTTTGTGGGTGTAATTCTCTAAGTGCTGAGTCCTGCGGAAGGAGCTTTGATATCGACATACTGAGGAGTTTCCAGCAGCACATGACCACATATAGGGAGGCAAAAGTTTGCTCTCTATCTCCACCTGCTGGTAGTTGGACACAACCCACCAGTCTATGGATTGATCAGCTATGATTAATGGAAAGAAAATTATCAGGTATGATACATAATTTTACCTTATCAGTGATATGAAATTCTACCGTATCTCATTCTTCATTCCATATTGAGCAGATATTATATTGTCCTAATGTGAAAGAAATAGATTTTTTTAAGCTAATATATTTTATTGTCGGAGTCAGTATTAACATCTTGGAAACAGAGGCTGTCAAAAACATGAGGAAAGACTAGCAGAGATACTGGAAGACAAAATTGCTTGCAGGAAGGAAAAACAAAACTCGGACATAACCGATAGTTATCACCATTTATTTATTTAGCCTTATTAGAAACCGCATCTCAAAATACAGGAGGAGACTTACAAAATGAATATGAAACTAAATATAAGCAACAAATGTAACAAAAATCCATAAGTACTGAGGCAGTAAGACAAATATTAAATGATAATAAAACAATATAAAAAACATAACATTTTCATAAAACCTAGAAAACATGTTAAGCACTATTTCCAAAGGCATGGTAAACTTTCCTAGATCTATCTCAAAATTACCTGAATCCATCTTCACATTAATTAAAACAAGATGCTAATTAGAGAGTTTTACATGGCTTCTGAAATCTTAAGTAATCTTTCATGAGTCTAAGATGTTTGGACAACAAGTTGCAGAGAGTTGGCCCGGTCAGAAAGAATGCTGAACAGTATGCTTCCATGAGCCAAACCTCTTACACAAGCAGTTAATTATCATGGATACTCATCAACAGAGCATATCCATTGCAGCAGAATTCCATGCATGTGTGGGTCTTTATAGCAACAGAAGGAGATGATTACCTAAAGACTGAGGCCCAGATACTCAAAAGTTGTTGTTAAATACCACATGCATTTATGGCCATGGTAGCGATCGATGCTCAAAGGAAATTGCATGCAAATGAGATGCATGGAAATTCTACAAGCGGCTTAGAGGCAGATGCACTAAAGCTAAATGAGCCTTTAATGACTCTCCAACGAGGAAAATTTGATCCGTTGCATGCATCAAAGGGCTTTTACCGAGGAAGCCAGCAGCTAACGAAAACGGAATGGAGATGAGCAATTAGTGTGAAAACCCCATTGAAACGACATGCACTAACCTTTTCCAATTGCCTTTACGCAGGAAAAAGGCAGGAAAACTAACGAGAGGTCTGGACCACTCGTTAGGACAGCTCTGTGCCAGGAAAAATCATTAAGAGAAAAAATAAACAAACTTTGAGCCAATCCCAGCGCATTAGCAGAGCTAAAAGCGCTGTGATTGGTCCAAAGGACGTCAGAAAAACATAAATAAATAAAAATAAAAAAAGGATCGGGAGGGGGCAAGGGCGCTCATCAGGAGCGTCCTGTACGGACGGCCTTGCCCCCCCCCCGCTGCTCCCCACTTTCCGCCGCTCCCCCCACCCCAAAAAAGCAAAATTCGAGCAGCCCCTGCCCCCCTCCCTTCCTCACTACTCTCTCACCTCAGCTCCGCCTCCCGACATCCTCCGTCCTGTGCCCCGCCCCCTTTTGGGGTCGTCGCCGCCATTCCCCTCCTCCATCGGGCCCCCCTCCCTCTTACCGGGCCCGTGCAGCGCCTCTCTCCTCTGTCCGAAGGCGCTGCACGGGCAAGAAGAAAGCCTGATGCCTGCCTTCGCCCAGCTTCGATGGCGCGTCTTTCTCCTGCTGGGCCCGCCCCTTTCTGATGTCAGAAAGGGGCGGGCCCAGCAGGAGAAAGACGCGCCATCGAAGCTGGGCGAAGGCAGGCATCAGGCTTTCTTCTTGCCCGTGCAGCGCCTTCGGACAGAGGAGAGAGGCGCTGCACGGGCCCGGTAAGAGGGAGGGGGGCCCGATGGAGGAGGGGAATGGCGGCGACGACCCCAAAAGGGGGCGGGGCTCAGGACGGAGGATGTCGGGAGGCGGAGCTGAGGTGAGAGAGTAGTGAGGAAGGGAGGGGGGCAGGGGCTGCTCGAATTTTGCTTTTTCGGGGTGGGGGGGAGCGGCGGAAAGTGGGGAGCAGCGGGGGGGGGGGCAAGGCCGTCCGTACAGGACGCTCCTGATGAGCGCCCTTGCCCCCTCCCGACCCTTTTTTTTAATTTTTGTTTTGATTTGGGAGCCATGTGCTTGTGATTTGACTGTGTTTTGACTGTTTGTGGCATGCGTAGAGCAGCTAACATAATGCTTGGCTGCTCTGCGCATGATTTGGGGGCCGATTAACGATGTGTATTGTGATTCTTTGATACATTGTACGTTTCAATACCGATCTCAGCATGTGTGACTTTTTTTTTTGGTGCATTTTTCGTTATTTTAAAATCGTTAGGGACTTTAACGATTTAGATTTTTTTACGTTTGGTTGCTGCATCTGCCTCTTAGTAGGGAAAGTGCTTAGCACATACGCAGAACAGTCTCACGTTAAGTGTCGATGTTCTGTACTTGCCCAGGAAAGAAGGTGACAACTGCAGCGGAATGCAACCACAAGGTACACGTGGAAGACAAATGCACATGATGCACACACTTGTAAAGAATGGGCTTCTATTGCAGTGTTTTATGGTACTCTCCTGCCGTAAAGCAAACCTTTGTGCGTGTACCAGAGATGGATGTCATATGCATGCATCCACTGATGTCACAGTTTCTGGCTACAACCAGTCTAAATCAAACATTACAAGCACGGTAAGTAAGCATTGAGCATCGAGGCCTAGGTGTGACTTAATGGATAGAGCAATAGGCTGAGAACCAAGGAAGCCAACGTTCAATTCAGATACACCTTGTGACCTTGGACACATCACTTCAGTCTCCATTACGTCAGGTATAAACTTTGGGCCTCATCTACTAACAGTGCAAGTTATGCGCTTAGAGTCTGATGCAGAAAGCTGCAGTGTGCCTAAATGCAGGGTTGCTGCGTGTTTTAAGTCCATGTTACCTGCTGAGCTCTGTAAAGAGGAATTGAGCAGGTGTGTTAACTCATGTGGAAGACATGGCTGCATACTCTATTAAAATGGATGTCAATGAGGCCAATTCATAGTAGGTAACAGTGGTTTTTGACATATGCACAACATGGGAAATGTTTTTGCAAGCTCTGGGGCAGTGTAGAGGAGCTGGTTGAGAGGAGTGGGTGTCTAAGTGGCATCTCCTTCCTCCCTCCCAACCCAAAGTACCTGTCGCTGGAAGCTTTCTGTATCAGTCCCTTGCATCTAGTGCCCCCCCCCCCCACCCTCCAACCTGTCCCCTTACTTCCAAACTTAAATAAAAATCAGTGGTAATCTAGTGCCACCTGCCCTTCCTGACCCAACCCCACCTCCCTTCCCCTGACTTAAAATATAAATCCCTGGTGTCTAGTGCATCCCTCCCTCCCCCCTGCCCTGATCCAACCCCCTTCCCCACCCAGCTTAAAAAATTAAATCCCTAGTGTCTAGGTTACCTCTCACTCTGCAACAACCCCCTCTACCCTGAACCTAATGCATACCTTAATAGATACATGAGCAATGCCCACTCACTCCTACCTTCAGTGCCACCATCTTGGTGTATACTGGGATGCATCAGGTGGGGTCAGTCTGCCAAATAAGGGAATTTTTCTCTTATTTGGTAAACCAGCCATACCCATTGCATCACTTCACAAGGTTAAGAGCTGCCATTTTTAAAGATTGCGATGCTGTAGGCAGGAGTGAGTGCACATCACTCTTGTCTCTGTTAAGGTACAACTTGGCGAGGGGCTCGGAGGACTGGGGGGGGGGGGGTTGCAGTGGGGTGGGAGTTTAACCTAGACACCAGTGATTAAATTTTTTTAAAGTCAGGGCAAGAGGAGTTAGGTTGGATGAGGGAAAGAGCAGTAGCGTAGCAAGGGCGGGGCAGTGGGGGAGGTCTGCCCTGGGTGCAAGCTGCTGGAGGGGTGCAGAGAGCAGCCGCGCGCCTTTCGGCTCCGCTGGTTCCCTGCTCCCTCTGCCCCGGAATAGGTTACTTCCTGTTCCGGGGCAGAGGGAGCCAGCGAAGCCGACAGCTGCACGGCTGCTCTCTGCAGCTAAGAATGCACCTGGGGGGAGGGGGTTAATTACGCCAGGGGGGTGTCATGCTGCAACCTGGGTGGCAGCCGACCTAGGAACGCCACTGAGAAAGAGGCACTAGAATACCATGGATTAGTATTTTTAATTACACGGGCAGGGAGTTGGGTCAAGGGGAGGAAGGGGGACCTCTGGACTACAAGGACATTTGAGGGCTTATGTCGGTGAGCTGATGCAGAAAGCCACTGTTTGGAGTTGAGGGACTGCTAGAATACCAGGGATTTTGCTGGTGGCTTTTTTTTTGTTGTTTTTGGAATCTCCGCATTCTATCAATGTGTGAGCCAGTTATTGGTCATGCAGTGACTGGAATGGGGACATTTGCAGTGAGCTGCGGCTTAGTGCTATGATTTAATGCAGCAGTAATTTGCATGTTCATTGCTTACAGCAGGCCACAGTATATTTTGCCCAATAATTTTGTGGTAGAAACCATGTGTGAGCTGGCTCTAGTGCGTGGCTTTTTGCATCAGCCCTTAGTAAATAGGCCCCTTTAATGGGGATTGTGTTAAATATGTACATTAATGCACATTGACATGTTAGTAAGAGCTAACTTGCATTAAAATAAATGAGGCTGTTACATTGAGAGTTATCTAGGGCAGGGAGATGGACACTGTGCTTGAATGTAATTATCTCAAGCTCTTTGGATTTAGAAATCAGCCCAATAACTTAGGAGCTAGTGGCTAAGGTTTGCCAGTTGACTTCCTTTTTCAGAAAGGAGATGGGGGTGATGAAGTGAAATTGGGGTCTCAGCTTGTTAGCCGGTGGCAAAATTAGAAAGATAAGTTATGTTTTACCTTTTAATAAAAGGCAGGAGAAAATGGTCTGGGCACTGGAGTTCACACTTTTGTCCTGAGGACATTTCTGGGGCATATCTAATATCCAGTGTGAACAGCAGACTATTCTCCACCATGCCACATTTGTTTAATACTGAAGTGCCTTTTCAATTTTTTAGTTGGTGCCCTAGTATTCTGTGGTGAGCCATCTTCCTCTTTGTACTTCCATAATAGCAAGACAGGAGCATAAGGTTTAATTTGAAACAAAAGGTGAGCTTTATATTTCACACATCTTCACAGCTTCGTGCACAAGCTTAGTACTAATTATTGTTCTGGTGGGTTCCACGTTCCATAGAGATAATGCTGAGTCACTTCTTCTCACTCACTATCTGTGATACCTCATTATCTGCTGGTTCTGCTGAATCTTGTGGGAATATTCAGTTTGCCTTACTGCACAGTTACTGACCTGAATACACCACACTTTGGCTTTAGTTGAGAGCTTTAACCAGCAAATCGTGCAGTAGTTACTAAAATTCTGCAAGTTTATTAAACTGCTGAAATAGTAACAAAAACATGATTCAGAAGATCTGAGTGTATATCAAAACCCAAATATATCTACCCAGACTTTTAGACCAGTCACAGCTCGGAATTGCATAGAACATTATGGATTTGAATTTTAAATGTGATTATTCACCTTTCCAAATGTAAGATTTACAATCAGGTCTAATAGGAGTCGCCCTGCCCAAGAGGGCTCACAGTCTTAAATTTTTTGATGCAACCTCATTCACCAATATGTATCAAAATAGTTTACAGTCATAAAAAAATAGTTATAAAAAAACCAAAGAGAAACCGATTCCATTACCAAAGATAAAAGAAACTAACAAATAACATGAACCACGCAAGACAAAAATCAGAAGAATTGTAATGCTATATTTCTATTGGTCTGCGTCTTTTGTAAGTGTGAAAAAGCTATAAGAACCAGAGGAGACCGTTGTGTAACTGACCTGCCTTGCTCAGAGAATGTCCTGAGGAGTACCGTAGGAGCCTGGCAAAAGTCAACCAGGAGAATCTACTTAGTTGGAAAAAGCTTGCTGAAAAAGCTGTGTTTTGAGGTATCCCTTCAGTTTAACATGGGACTGTTCATATCTTATGGAGGTATTTACTAATGTGTGTTAATTGGTTAACACCGATAATCTGTATTAATATGCGTTAATGCGATTTGTTGGACATTAAATAATGCATGTTCCATGATTCTCAATGGGGCTTGTTTACTGACTGCGCTTAAATTAAGATGTGTTCATGTACTTTAATGGAGGTTAACTGGTTAATGCACTCTAGTGAAATAGAGGCCTAAGTTTCTGTACTTAATTACAGTTCAAATTACCAAGGGTAGCTTTCGGTTCATATGCAGAGACTCACTGTGGAACCTCATTTGTACAGATGGGTAGGGGATGAAAAGTGGAGGGAAAAGATGGAGCCATGTGCGATAAACAGTCACTCAATGGTAGGGCCAACCCTGCAAATGATCCTCACTGTCCTTTCCCAATCTGCAGAATCTCCTGATGCCACCAGCGTTTGGAATTGTGCAGGAGGAAGCACACTGACCCCCTGATTCTATAAAGGTCGCTGAAAATTACACGTGCAAATTTAGGTGTGTTCCCAATTTGCACGAGCAGTTTAATAGAATAATGAGCTAATTTGTGCCAATAATTGGCTTTTTAACAACCAATGTTTGGCACTAATTAGATTTTAATGGGGGCGAATGCATGTAAAGTTAGACATGGGATCTGCACCTAAAATTTACATATAGTCCAAAAAAGGGAGCATGGAAATGGGAGGGTCATGGGCATTTCGGGGTGGATTAGGAACATGGTTATTAGTTATGCGTATATTTATAGAATAATGGTGCACTCGTTGGTGCAAATGGTGACGCCTAAATTTATGCATGACCTCTCCGCTATGCGTTAATTCCATAAATTGCACTGAATTTTACTACTACTTATCATTTCTAAAGCGCTACTAGACGTACGCAGCGCTGTACACTTGAACATGAAGAGAGAATCCCTGCTCGACAGAGCTTACAATCTAATTAGGACAGACAAACAAGAGATAAGGGAATATTAAAGTGAGGATGATAAAATAAGGGTTCTGAACAAGTGAATAAGGGTTAGGAGTTAAAAGCAGCATCAGAAAGGTGGGCTTTTAGCTTAGATTTGAAGACGGCCAGAGATGGAGCTTGACGTACCGGCTCAGGAAGTCTATTCCAGGCATATGGTGCAGCAAGATAAAAGGAACAGAGTCTGGAGTTAGTGGTGGAGGAGAAGGGTGCAGATAAGAGAGATTTTAGGCACAGTTTATAGAATATCTTTTATGTGGGTTCTTTTCAGTGCTGATATTTAGGCACCATATATAGAATCTAGCCCTGAATGTGCTTCTGCCTTGATGGTAAGTCAGACTAACAACAAGAAGCCAAACCACTTGCCCATACCTCTGTCATCACACTACCTCCTTTAAATGTGCTCACATGACCTTACAGTGTAAAGGAAAACGAAAAGAAACACAGAAATATTTCATTTTTGGAGGAAAAGAAAACCTAACATAAGTAGAAAGGAGTTAAAGTGAATGTTGTCCAAGAGCGAAAGAAAGTCAGATATGTGAAGGGACAAAAACTGATCTCAAGTTCCTTTGAACCACAAAAAAAGAGCCTTAAAAAATGGGACGAGTTCTTTTATTCCACAGCGTAGATCAATTTAGTACATCAGTGACCTGCCTGCGTCAGGGGTCTTTTGATATCAGTAGTCCAGTGTGAACATGCCCAGCATCACAGCTGGAAACAACAGATAGGAACCTTGTCCCAGCACTCTTCCAGATATCCTGGCATGGCGTTGCCTCGTAGGTATACAGACAGTTTTGAACCCTCTCTGTGTTGTTTTCTCAAGTTCCTTTGAACATTTCAAGTGAAGGGCAGTTCAATAAGGGATACCCATTAAGAGTCATTGGAATTTGAATCAGGATTTAAATAATGGAGTACTAACCCTGATGCATAGCTTTTTTTTTGGCTGTAAACATGATTGCATTGGTTAGTTTTCTATGGCAAATACAGCACCAGCTAGATAGCATTGCTATGGCTGAATAAGGTACATAAAAAAAAAAAAGAAGCAACACTTTTTTCTGCATTCTATGAATTTAATAATTATTTTTTTAAATAATTTTTTTCACTTTATGAAGTTAATAATTCATCTCTCTAGTGTAAGATTTATTTATTTTCAAATTTATTTCCACCTTAATATCAAAGCAAGTTATAATAAAATGTTCATAAAATAACAAAAAATGAAATAACAAAACAATATAATACAATAACTATCATTCAGAAAATACTGCAAGGCAGGGACGCCACCGCTGGGCCCGGGCCCCCCCCCCCACAATCGTCTGCTGCCGCCCCCTCTGATCGCTGCTGCTGCCGCCCCCCCCAATTGCTACTGCTGCCCCTCCCCCCGATTGCTGCCGCAACAGGATTGAATTGGCGGGAATCCTGAGTCCCTGTCAGCAGAAGACATCTTCCTCCAGCGCTGACTGACTGCCCCTGCGGCAGCTTTTCCTCTCAGGGTATGCTCAGTTTCAAAAATGAGCATTTGCGCCTGAGAGAAAAAGCAGCTGCTCAGCGATGGGCAGAAGAGCAGCGCTGGAGGAAGGTCCAGGTCCTCCCCAGCCTCCAAGGGGGGGCCTGGCGCCGGAGTTTTTCTCTCTTGCTCCTGTCGAGAACCTGTTGCCGTGTGCCACCCCTTTTATTTATTTATTTGTAACATTTGTATCCCACATTTTCCCACCCATTAGCAGGCTCAATGTGGCTTACATAATACCGTAAAGGCGATCGCCAGGTCCGGTAGATGTTAAACAAATACAGTATAAAATAAGGGTCAGGTAAGGTTAGGGTATACAAGTACAATAAGGGTCAAGGAAATAAGGAATATATAATGTCCAATACGATGTAAGGTTTTGATGTATTGCAGAGTTGAGGCATTTAAGTTGGGTCAGTAGGGTAGACGTTGCAAAACAGATAGGTCTTTAATGATCGCCTGAAGTTTAGATGGTCATGGATCGTTTTCACACTCTTTGGTAGTGCATTCCACATTTGTGTACCTAAGTAGGAGAAATTGGATGCTTTAGTAAAAAGGCCCCTTGGGGGGGATTCTATATATGGCTCTTAAAAAATCTGCATGGAAAACATTTTCGCCTAAGCGTATTCTATAAGTGGTGCTTAGAATTAGGCATGGTATATAGAAAGCACTTAGTTGATATCCCAGCGCCTAAAACTATGCACATCTATTTACACCAATGAAAACATGGCATAAGACTTGGTACTTAGATTTGGGTGCAGAGGGCTATATTCTATAACTACGTGTTTACATTTTGGAACACCCACGAAATGCCCATTTCTCTGCCCATGACCACAGCTCCTTTTGACTGCGCACGTTAGAAGTTGGGCGCAATGCGGTACAGAATACACTTAGCGAGTTGTGCATGTAAATTCTAATTATTGCCAATTAGTGCTCATTATTGCTTTTTAAGTGCTGTTATTAATGCTAATTAGCTTGGTAATCCAATTAAGTTACACGCATTGTTATAGAATCTGCCTGGATTTCAGAACGGATTGCTAGGCGTGCTATATAGAATCCAGAGGTTAATGTGCATTATCTAACACAGAGCCCATAGGAATAAAATGTATGTTAATGGCCTAAATAGCAAAGAACATCTATTGATCTAAGTATGAAATGAAATATTGTTGAACTCTGTGGAAGCTAAAGAGGAATACAAAAAGGAACAAGTCAAAGACAGAATAGAAAATTGAAAAAAACCAGACCTGGACAATATTAGAAAAATATAGAAGGCATTACTGACAACAGTTTAACAGAAATGAGTACAGAATGGAAGTCTAGAAAAAGAAATGCTGCTCAAGAACATGTCATGACAAGACAAAAACTGAAAAAAAAAAAATAATTAAATGTAAATTGTAAAGAAAAAGAGGAAACTAAACCACATTATCAGTGGCTGTCACAAAGTTGCCCAAACTGAATATAGGAAATGACATGGCACAGTCGCCAGATTAGTTCACTGGCACTTATGTTAAAAAAAATATTAATTCAGTTTGACTAAAAATGATTGGGAACATGAAATTAAGGATAAAGATATAGAAAATGAAGGGGCCCTTTTACTAAAATGTGTTGTTAATGCAGCATAGCTGTCAAAAGTACCATGTGCTAACAGTAAAATGGTTCAACAGTGTGTGACAGTGTTCCCAGCATGTTGGCTATTCATTCATACACTAACATTGCAATTAGCATGACCATTATTTCCCGGTTAGAGTGGCACCTCTATATATGGCACTTAAAAAATCCACAGGTAAAACGTTTCCGCCTAAGCGTATTCTATAAGTGGCGCCTAGATTTTGCGTGGCATATAGAATATGCCTAGTTGATATCTTAGTGTCTAAAACTAAGCGCCACCATTTACACCAATGAAAAGCTGGTATAAATCTCTGCGCGTAGAGTTATACACACTGGGCCATATTCTATGTTTGTAAATTTGGGAATGCCCATGCAACTCCCATTTCCCTGCCCGTAGCCATACCTCTTTTGAACTGCATGTATTAGAATTTAGGCCCAGTTTATTACAGAGTACACTTTGGGAGTTGTGCGCGTGAAATCTAGTTATTACCAATTAGTGCTCATTATTGCTTGTTAAGTGCTGTTATCAATGCTGATTAGCTTGTTAAGCCAATTAAGTTACATGCACTGTTCTAGAATCCACCTGGATTTCAGCACGGATTTCTAGGTGTGCTACATAGAATCCGGGGGGGGGGGGGGGGGGGGGGTAAAGGCCTCTGTGTTAACATTAAGGGACCCTTTTACTAAGGCCTGCACAAAACTGTGCTTCTGGATTTTGCACTTTCCAAATTTGCTGTTAACGCACAGGCATTTAATAAGTGCATCTACATTAACTGATTGCTAATGGTCATGTGCTAGTTGCAATGTTAGAATGCAACTGAATAGCTAACATGCTGGGAAGAGCCTCATACACTGGCACACTAATTTTGCAGCTAGTGCATGCTACTTTCGAGTGCAATGCTGCGTTAACAGCAAATGTTAGTGCTCTTTAGTAAAAGAGCCCTCAAATTTAGCAGTTATTGTTAACACGGGAGAGGGGAGATATGATAGAGACATTTAAATACCTATGCGGCATAAATGCACAGGAAACGAGTTTCTTTGAATTGAAAGGAAGCTCTGGCCATCTTGAACCTTTGTACAGATATTCAAAGTTCCCCTCCTGACGCAACTCCGCAAAACAAGGGGACCCTTGTTGAGATATTGGAATTTGGGAGAGAAGCTGCCTGTATGTTTTGTGTTTCCAGAAGATTTTCTGTTGAAAGGAATACTGAAGTATGGACAAGATAAGTGGAACTAATTTTCGGCAGACTAAGCCCTATTCCTTTGAACGAAGATATTTATACAAAAGGAAATTGAGTAGAGTCATAGCTAAGATTGTTCATTTTTGTAGTTGTAATATGGAATTTACTTTTTTTCTGCAGTGGTTTTTTTTCTCTGTTTCAGAGTTCTTTCCTACTACAGTTTTTGCATTATTCCATTAAGCCGATGAGAGTAAACCCTTATGAGTTATTTACAGTAAAGGTCTACGACTTTCCCAGTGCAGTTGAGGCTTATTTTGTTTAAAGACAAAACAATATATATTTATTTATTTAGATTTTGCTCACACCATTTTCAGTAGTAGTTCAAGGTGAGTTACATTCAGGTACTCTGGATATTTCTCTGTCTCAGGAGGGCTCACAATCTAAGTTTGTACCTGAGGCAATGGACTTGCCCAAGATCACAAGGAGCAGCAGTGGGATTTGAACTGGCCACTTGTGGATTGTAAAGACCAGTGCTCTAACCACTAGGCCACTATATATAGTGTTGCCTCTCTCAATTTATAGAGTAAAAGAGTTTATTAAATTGTTGTGGAATTTTGTTCTCTTCCATAGAGAATTAGTGGTTATATACAAAGTTCTAGATAGGCTCATGCCATCTCCTGTTCTCAGTCTAACCTCCTTGACATTGCTGACCAGGGCTGCAGTGGATCTTCCTTGTGTCTTTTGCAGTCTTTACATTGTTAGTAAATGTTAGGTAGTTTTATTCTTTATTCTATCTTGAGTAAAGTACCAGCAGGCCTAAACAGTTATAAAATGCTGCTTCTGGTTTTCTGTGCACCTGTTTTACATTCATCTCTTTTACTATGGCAGTAAATCACTCCATTGCCTGCAAGCCCTTCAGTACTTATAAGTACTTATGTTAGGCTACCACGACACACATCTTTTGTCTGTTTCATAAATGAATGCAGGACCTTTTTTCTTTTATTTCACCTTGTGCATCTCTTGGACCCAGACAGAGGCTCTCCTCCTCCGAATGGATCCTTGTTTCTGTATGTGAAACTTTTGTTGTCTCTGAATCCTGGCAGCCCTTTTATTTACTTGTGTTGAGGCTCTGAGGGTATTCTCAGAATTCTGAGTTTTTTTTTTGTTTTGTTAATACACATTAACCCCCTGAATCTATAAAGTTGGGTGTTCAACTTTACGCTTTGTGCACAAACCCCTCTGTTTACTAAGCCACACTAGTGTCAGCATTAGCGCACAGCAGCCCTAGCACAACTTAGTAAACAGGGGGGAAAAGTTTGCATGTGCAATTTATAGAATAAGGTAAGTTGCACGTGCATTTGGCTGTTCATAGAATTTAACAGCCGATTATTGGCTTAAATTGGTGTTAATTGGCAGAAATTAGCAGTTACATGCCCAACTGCGCTTACTTGCTGTTCTAGAAGTTAGGTGTGCTAATTTTGATTATTATTTTTTTATATACTTTCTTTCTGTGGTACAATCAAAGCAGTTTACATAGTGCATTCAGGCACTTTTCTCTGTTCCCTATGGGCTCACAATCTACACTCCACTTCTAGGGTGAGGGGTGGGGTGGGGTGGGAGGGCATGGGCAGTGGGAGAGGGCATGGGCCTCAGAGTTCTGTACGCATCATATAGAATACTTGGAGTTACGCACCTGTCAACACTTACACCAGCCATTGAATGACATAAGTGATTGTGCGTACAATTAGGTGTGAAACTGTGAACTTGCATTGGTATTCTATAATGGAACTACCATTATAGAATTCCGTGCTTAGCACACATCACCCCAGCACATAAATTTTGGCGCTCTTTACTGAATCTACCTCAAGTGGGTAAAGGTAATTATTTTATAAGTGTCACAAAATGCACTGTGTTGTATGGTCATGCAGTTGTAGATAGGATAGTCAGGCCAGCACATGGGATATTTCTGTTCCTCGAAGACTTACATTTAAAGTATTGCTGTATATTTGTTTATTTCAATTTACTAATTTATTTTGTCTTTACTTAATGTAGATTGTCGTTTATTTTACTGTATATTGATTTGATTGTAAACTGCTCAAACATCCATTGATGAGCTTTATATCAAAATAAATATATTGATGCACATCTGTTTTTTGTGTACCACTAATTTCCACTACAGTGACGTGGGCACAGGCCTGGATTTAAACATAGGTAGCTGCCCCTGGTGCTAAATTTTGATAGGCACTGGAGTACAGCTATTGCTGCCATGCCTTGATCCAGCTCCTGAAGAGCAGCCAGCCCTGCAGTGACAACTCTTGTCTCCAGCAAGTGACTTCAGTATGGGGCCAAGAGATCCTGCCCAGCACATGGGTCTTCATGGTGACAGGAAGCTCGTGCGGTACACTACAGGATCTGTAGTGTGTGAGGCCTGGCTGGTCCCAAATTGAAGTTTCTTGCTGGAGATAAGAGTTGCTGCTGTGGGTCTGGCTGTTCTTCATGGCAATGGTAGCAGGATCAGTGTTAGAGGGTTCCAACCAGGGTAGTTGCCTTGGGCTCTTATGCAGTTGGGGACCCCTAACCTGCCTGAAGCTGAAGAAGACACAGTTTTCTGATCTAGAACCAGTCCTGAGCGGTGGAGGTGGAGGTGGATGATGGGAGAATGGACAATTTGTGCAGGACAAAGGTGAAGAAGGTTGAAGATGATAGTGACTTTAATGGCTTGACTAAGGAGTGACCATGGAAGGCAGCGCACGGTGGAAACACTTAAGGAGAAAATTATTCCATCTCTTTTTATTGATTTAATTTCCACATGGTAACTTTCTGTTATCTCCCTTGCGTTTCAGCTTTCCCAGTTTAACATTCCTGATTCACTCCTTAAAACTTTCTCATAAGAAGCAGAAGAACCTAAGAGTAGCCAGACTGGGTCAGACCAATGGTCCATCTAGCCCAGTATCCTGTTTTCCAAACAGTGGCCAAGCCAGGTCACAAGTACCTGGTAGAAACCCAAATCATGGCAACACTCCATACTACAAATCCCAGGGCAAGCAGTTGCTTCTCATGTCTGTCTCAATTGCAGACTATGGACTTTTCCTCCAGGAATTTGTCCAAACCTTTTTGAAATCCAGATACACTAACCTCTGTTACCACATCCTTTTTTCACACAACGAATAGTTAAGCTCTGGAACTCTTTCAGAGCTTAACTATTCGTTGTGTGAAAAAATATTTCCTCCTATTTGTTTTAAAAGTATTTTCTAAGATACTTGGTCCTCATTTCCTCAGATGGAGAATATTGCGTCTTTTGTCATCATTTTACCCCTCAGAAATCTCCCTGTCGTTCAGATATCTGTAGTCTTTCATGCCTGTGCTTTAACCATGAGTTTCCTTGGTTCACATTGAGCCAGCACAGATTACTTGGAGAATGTGACAGAAGTGGTTCTCAACCCAGCCCTCAGGATACATCAAGCCAGTTGGATTTTCAGAATATCCCTAATGAATGTACATTATGTCTTATTATGTTTTTGAATTGTGTTTCATGCTGTAAAATGTTGCAAACACACCAAATACTTGATGGGTGGTTCATAAGTATGATAAATAAATATGGTATAGATCTACATATGTTGGAGGCGGTGCATATAAATGTGTCTTATACGTATTTATTGTGGGAATTCCAAAACTCCAAGTGGCAGAGTGTGCCCCAGGTACTGGGTTGAGAAGCACTGTTGGAGAAAATCACCTGGCATTTTCCTTTTAACAAGCAGAAAATAAGCTTCTTTAAGATGACATCATTCATCCATGCATGAATTACTGGCACCGGCATGGGGACTGCTCCCTCCAGCAGTCCCTAGTACACAAACCAGGACTGAAAACCACCCATTTGTAAAAAATGTTTGTCACAGCTCACACAAGTATAATTTCATATGTAAATTTTTTTTTGTATGTATATAGAGTACCCTCAGATCTTTCCCACAATTTATGCAGACAATAAAGCTGCTATATAGTGGTATAGCACTTTCATCGGGTTACTCTAAAGGATTTTTTTTGGGAGCAACATTTTGCTCATTTTTAATTTGCTTCCCTTCACCACAGTGTTATTAAAATCACTTTAAAAATGTATAAATACTTGGTGAAAAAGCTGTGCACTTATCTTGCCTCGCTGAAAAACATTCATCTCACATCTTCCCCTGGAACCGCCCGACTCCGCGGGTTTCAATTGCTTTCTTCAGGGACCAGGGTTAAGGCTAAGGAGCTCCCTTCTTCCTCAGTCAGACAGCAAGAGAAACCCTCCAGCAGTCCAGCAGTTTATTTCTTCTTGGCAGACATATCACTGGTGCCCTTCCTCGGTCTCTTCTGTAAATAGAACTGCCTGGGAATCTGATAATGGTGCCTCCAGCCAGTCATGGGCTGCTACATAAAGAAACAAGTAAAAGCGGCCACACTCAAGCTCCATCAAGTTCTTCATCCTGGCTTTGACAGTGACAAGTAGCAGGCTCTTGTTTCGGTGAGCAGTTTATCCCTGACAATGTCTTCCTAAGTTTAGGGTTATACTAATCCTTGGGGACATCCTAAAATGTCTTTTATTTTTTTGTCTCTTCTTGCTTCCTCCCCTTTCCTTTCTTCTTGGTTTCTGAAGTTCCATTTCCATAGACCCCCATGAGCTGCCTTCTCCGTTGCATGCCCAGAGGTTTGTTGAACTTGGCTCTCCCACAGTGCAAAGTACAGTATTACAGCCTCAGCCACCAGGCCTGGCCTAGCCTGTTTTGTCAAACTGTCTGTGATTGACCATTGTTTATGAACTTGTCTTCTCTAATCCTTTTGTGAATGAGGTTATAATTCTTACCTCTACAGCATCCTGTCCAGTGACTTCCTCAAGTTAACTGTGCAATTTGTGAAGAGCTGCCATCTTTTGCTTATTTTCAACCTGCTGCCTGGTTTGCTGCTTTCATTGGTTCTTGAATTAGAACATATAAGAACACAAGAGTAGCCATACTGGGTCAGACCAAGTGTCCACCTAGCCCAGTATCCTGTTTCCAACAGTGGCCAAGCCAGGTCACAAGTACCTGACAGAAACCCAAATCGTGGCAACATTCCATGCTACAAATCCCAGGGCAAGCAGTTACTTCCCCATGTTTCTCTCAATAGCAGACTATGAACTTTTCCTCCAGGAACTTGTCCAAACTTTTTTTTAAACCCAGATATGCTAACTGCTGTTACTACATTCTCTGGCAAAGAGTGCCAGAGCTTAACTATTCGTTGAGTGAAAAAATATTTCCTCCTATTTGTTTTAAAATTATTTCCATGTAACTTCCTTGAGTGTCCCCTAGTCTTTGTACTTTTGGAACAAGTAAAAAATCAGTTTACTTCTACTTGTTCTACACCACTCAGGATTTTGTAGACCTCAATCATATCTCCCCTTATCTGTCTCTTTTTCAAACTGAAGAGCCCTAACCTCTTTATCCTTTCCTCATATGAGAAGAGTTCCATCCTCTTTATCATTTTGGTTGCTCTTTGAACCTTTTCTAATTCCGTTATATCTTTTTTGAGATATGGTGACCAGAACTGAACGCACCCATGGAGCGATACAGAGGCATTATAGTATTTTTGGTCTTATTCACCATCTCTTTCCTAATAATTCCTAGCATCCTGTTTGCTTTTTTGGCCGCTTCACACTGAGCAGAAGATTTCAGCTTATTATCTACAACGACACCTAGATCGTTTTCTTGAGTGCTGTCCCCCAAGGTGGACCCTAGCATCAGATAATTTTGATTCGGATTATTCTTTCCAATGTGTGTCACCTTGCATTTGTCCACATTAAATTTCATCTGCCATTTGGATGCCCAGTCTTCCAGTTTCCTAAGGTCTTCCTGCAATATTTAACAGTCCGCACATGTTTTCCATAGTGTCCCCTCAGATCAATCCAGAGACTTGTGGTTGCTAAGGCTCCTATCCCGTTCCCTCGGGTCTGTTGAGCTCTTGCTGGGGTTGAGGTGCTGATGCACAATTTGGGATACACCTGGTGGTGCCAGGTCCCTACCCTTCTCCCTCTGTCAGCCTGAAGAAGTTTCAGGAATTAGCTATTTAGCCTCCTGCCTCTTAAAAAAAAAACACCAGGTGTATCCCAAATTGTGCATCAGACCCGAGGGAAGTCTCTGGATTGATCTGAGGGACTAATGGAAAGAAAATTATCAGGTAAGACATAATTTTACCTTAATAACCTTGAATAGTTTTGTGTCATTTACAAATTTAATTACCTCACTCATTGTTCCGATTTCCATATCATTTATAAATATGTTAAATATCACTGGTCTTACATAAGTACATAAGTAATGCCATACTGGGAAAAGACCAAGGGTCCATCGAGCCCAGCATCCTGTCCACGACAGCGGCCAATCCAGGCCAAGGGCACCTGGCAAGCTTCCCAAACGTACAAACATTCTATACATGTTATTCCTGGAATTTTGGAGTTTTTCAAGTCCGTTTAGTAGCGGTTTATGGACTTGTCCTTTAGGAAACCATCCAACCCCTTCCAACCCCTGATCCCTGCGGCACTCCACTGTTCGCCCTCCTCCATTGAGAAAAATAACCATTTAACCCTACCCTCTGTTTTCTGTCCAATAACCAATTCCTGATCCATACCAGAATCTTGCCTCCTACCCCATGATTCTTTAATTTTCTCAGGAGTCTCTTATGAAGAACTTTATCAAAAGTTTTCTGAAAATCTAGATACACTACATCGTCTGGCTCACCTTTATCCGCATGTTTATTCACGACTTCAAAGAAATGAAGCAAATTGGTAAGGCAAGACTTCCCTTGGCTGAACCCATGCTGACTTTGTCCCATTTAAGTATGAGACACTGAATAATAGCTCATCCTTTACATTCTTATCATTATGATTGTTTGTATCTGTGTCATATCTCCCCTCAGTCCTTTCGGTTTTGAACTGAGGAGGTCCTCCTCTTTGGAGCCTCACTTCATATGGAAGCTGGTTTCTATATAGCTGATGAGGCATATGTGCTGCTTCTTAATGAGTCTTTGTCTTCAGACAGTAATTTAACAAGGAGTTCTGCGAGCATATTGCTTCCTGATTTCATATTGTATCATTTGAATTTTGGGTGGACGATTACTGGACTTTCAGCAGGGCTAGTGTTAGACATGTGTGAGGCCAGAGCAGACATTTGGGAGGGATCCCAAAGCCCACCAGCAGGCTGTGACTTTTTCAGCTTCAGGGAGGCTTGGTGGGGGGTCCCAGGGCAGTTGTCCTGGGTGCACCCTACCCTCCAACATCCACTATATAATTAGAGCTCATTCATTAAGCTCATTTCCCAGAGACTTAGAATGGAGAAAAGCCTGAGGGGCTCTTTTACAAAGGTGTGCTGACAAGTGGCCTGCGGTAGTGTATACGTGTGTTTTGGGTGCGTGCAGAATCATTTTTCAGCACACCTGTAAAAAATGGATGTGCGGCAAAATGAAAATTGCTGTGTGTCCATTTTGGGTCTGAGACTTTACCACTCGGTAACCGGGCAGTAATGGTTTATGAGCGTAGAATGATGATTACCACCCGATTACTGCCCGTTACTGCAAGAGCCATGTGGCCATGTGGAGATTGAAGGGGGGCAGACTAAAAAAAAAAAATGTCAGGAAGTATTTTTTCACGGAGAGAGTGGTGGATGCTTGGAATGCCCTCCTGTGGGTGGTGGTGGAGAGGAAAACGGTAACAGAATTCAAACATGCGTGGGATAAACATAAAGGAATCCTGTTCAGAAGAAATGGATCCTCAGGAGCTTAGCCGAGATTGGGTGGCAGAGCTGGTGGTGGGAGGCGGGGCTGGTGGTTGGGAGGCGGGGATAGTGCTGGCCAGACTTATACGGTCTACGTTCCAGAGCCGGTGGTGGGAGGCGGGGATAGTGCTGGGCAGACTTATACGGTCTATGCCAGAGCCGGTGGTGGGAGGCGGGGCTGGTGGTTGGGAGGTGGGGATAGTGCTGGGCAGATTTGTACGGTCTGTGCCCTGAAAATGACAGTTACAAATCAAGGTAAGATATACACAAAAAGTAGCACTTATGAGTTTGTCTTGTTGGGCAGACTGAATGGACCGTGCAGGTCTTTTTCTGCCGTCATCTACTATGTTACTATGTAGTCAGGTGGTAACTCAAAATTGATGCGTGTTGGGTGTTTGTAGGTGCCTATTGGGCTCATTTTCGAAAGAGAAGGGCGCCCATCTTTCGACACAAATCAGGAGATGGGTGTCCTTCTCTCAGGGTCGCCCAAATCGGCATAATTGAAAGTCGATTTTGGGCGCCCTCAACTGCTTTCCGTCGTGGGGACGACCAAAATTCCCGGGGGCGTGTCGGAAGCATAGCGAAAGCAGGACTGGGGCGTGCTTAACACATGGGCGTCCTCGGCCGATAATGGAAAAAAGAAGGGTGTCCCTGACGAACACTTGGCCGTCTTTACTTGGTCCTTTTTTTTTTAACGACCAGGCCTCAAAAATGTGCCCTAAATGACCAGATGACCACTGGAGGGAATCAGGGATGACCTCCCCCTACTCCCCCAGTGGTCACTAACCCCCTCCCACCCTAAAAAAAATGTTAAAATATTTTTGCCAGCCTCAAATATCATACCCAGCTCCATGACAGCAGTATGCAGGTCCCTGGAGCAGTTTTAGTGGGTACTGCAGTGCACTTCAGGCAGGCGGACCCAGGCCCATCCCCCCCCTACCTATTAAGCTTTTTCTGAAGTCCACTGCAGTGCCCCCTAGGGTGCCCGGTTGGTGTCCTGGCATGTGAGGGGGACCAGTGCACTATGAATGCTGGCTCCTCCCTTGACCAAAGGGCTTGGATTTGGTCGTTTCTGAGATGGGTGTCCTCGGTTTCCATTATCGCTGAAAATCGTGGACGACCATCTCTAGGTACGACCATCTCTAAGGTCGACCTAAATGTGGCGATTTGGGTGTCCCCGACCATATTATCGAAATGAAAGATGGCCGCCCATCTTGTTTTGATAATGGGGGTTTCCCTGCCCCTTCACGGGGACGTCCTGCAAGGACGCCCTCAGGAAAACTTGGGCGCCCCGTTCGATTATGCCTCTCCATGTGGCTTAGTAAAAGGGCTCCTGAGTGAATTGGGCCCTTGCTAATCTGCCTGTCTTGGCCCTTCACAAGCTGGATTTAGCTCACACACTTGTGACTTTCATTCAGATAGAGTTTCCTGTCTACTGAGGCAACGAGGGTTAAGTGTCATGCTCTAACCACTAGCTACTCCTTCACTCCATGTTTACTGAAAGTTTGAGCGCTGTTAGAGCTGTATCTTTTTAACCAATTTCTTTGTCAAGGTTAATGGTTCTGTAGCTTCTTTTTGCTTTGTTTTCCTTATGAACCTTCCCAAGCCCTTCCCGATCCTCTTCTAGTATGCCTTGCCATTCAGCTCAGAAAATATTTTGTTTGCTATGTATAGACATATTTTTGATGCATTTTAGTTCCATAGCTTAAACAGTTCGTTAGTAATTCTTCACAGTAGTCTTTAGTCCTAGCAGCACAGTCATAATGTGTCTGGGGAGATAAGGACCGCTTTGCTCTGTGGTGACTCATAGTATTTGTGTCTGTGTTTCTGATTTTTAAACCAAGAGCTGCTTTTGGTATAAAATTCATAGCTGGATCAAAAGCAGCGTTGTGATTCAAATAAAAACACAGCATGGCTTTAATACCTGTTAGCGTGAGCAGCTCTGTATGAACTGAATGGATAGCGTAGTTTGTGGTGCTATTCTTCGTTCAAGACTGGTTGCTTTTATGTTTCAACGGTTTTTATTGATGACAAGTCATAAAGTACAAATCCACCTTAACATAGCGGCGTCAATGCAATTTTACAGAGCCCAGTGGAGCAACACTTAAAAAATACAGCATTACGTACAGCCATCAAATTTTTATATAACTTTTATCCCCCCCTTTTTTCTTTTACTGTGCTCTATATTTAACTTTTAATGTTTCAACGATTGTTATTGATGAGATCACATGGTAGACAATTCCATATCAATCAATATAAATCTGATAACAAATACTTCTGTCATATATTAATGAACCTAAAACTACTATCATCCAATTCCCCCCCCCCAATCTTCCACCCCTTCCTTTCCTTCTTAAGTATTCATGAATGTGTTCCTGTACAATTACAAGTCAATTGCATAACTATAACCAATAAACTTTTATATTAAACTCCAATAATTATGTCTCATGTTTTACTCTGTGTATTATTACCTTGTTTATATCCCAACAGTATTTACAGTCGAAACCTCTGAATATGTTCCTTCAAAGGGTTACTCTCCGAGCTAATATTGCACATGACTCTCCAATATGCAAGGAATATTGCCTTTCCCGAAACTATACCCCCCTCCCCCCCAAGACTGGTTGCTTTTAATAAATGTAAAAAATTCAACTAATGTATTTTGAATTAATGTGTTAGGAAGAAGGAGTGGGACTGCTGGTTTAGAGCAGTGGGCTCAAAACTAGGGAATCAGAATTAAGACCAGAATGAGCTAATTCAGAGCTCAGGGCAAATGGGAAAAAATGTGATCGCTATTTGGGGGACAGAGAAGTGTGTCTGTCCTTGGACCCCTTCTTTTCTCAATCTACACCTCTTCCCTGGGCTCGCTGATCTCATCTCATGGTTTCCAGTATCATCTTTATGCTGACGACACCCAGCTTTATCTCTCCACACCTGACATCACTGCGGAAACCCAGGCCAAAGTATCGGCCTGCTTATCCGACATTGCTGCCTGGATGTCCAACCGCCACCTGAAACTGAACATGGCCAAGACCGAACTCATTGTCTTTCCACCCAAACCCACTTCTCCTCTCCCTCCACTCTCTATTTCAGTCGATAACACCCTCATCCTCCCCGTCTCATCTGCCCGCAACCTCGGAGTCATCTTCGACTCCTCTCTCTCCTTCTCTGCACATATCCAGCAGACAGCCAAGACCTGTCACTTCTTTCTCTATAACATCAGCAAAATTCGCCCTTTCCTCTCTGAGCACACCACCTGAACTCTCATCCACTCTGTCATTACCTCTCGCCTTGACTACTGCAACCTACTCCTCATTGGCCTCCCACTTAACCATCTATCCCCCTTCAATCCGTTCAGAACTCTGCTGCGCGTCTTGTCTTCCGCCTAGACCGATATGCTCATATCATCCCTCTCCTCAAGTCACTTCACTGGCTTCCGATCAGGTACCGCATACAATTCAAGATTCTCTTATTAACCTACAAATGCACTCAATCTGCAGCCCCTCATTACCTCTCTACCCTCATCTCCCCTTACACTCCTAACCGTAACCTCCGCTCACAGGACAAATCCCTCCTCTCAGTACCCTTCTCCACCACTGCCAACTCCAGGCTCCGCCCTTTCTGCCTCGCCTCACCCTGTGCTTGGAATAAACTCCCTGAGCCCATACGCCAAGCCCCTTCCCTTCCCAAATCCTTGCTCAAAGCCCACCTCTTCAATGTCGCTTTCGGCACGTAACCATTATACATCTATTCAGGAAATCTAGACTGCACCAATTTGATTGACTGCACTTTTTTGTCCTTTAGATTGTAAGCTCCTTCGAGCAGGGACTGTCCTCTGTGTTAAATTGTACAGCGCTGCATAACCCTGGTAGCGCTTTATAAATGTTAAATAGTAGTAGTATTAGCCTGTGGTACTCATATTGGTTGCATTGCATTACTCTTGCATTTGTGTGTCTTTGTCAGACTATAAAATAAAGACCTCTGAAAAAAAAGTGCCCTCCAAGAACCGTTCAAATCTACTGTCTCTACTGTCTCTCCAGAAGCACCATTTAAAGTGCAACTCTAAAGCCCCAGTCTCTCCACCTAGCTACGGCCCTGATCAGGCTTCAGATGCCATTTTCCTCTGTTGATGGTTCTCATGCCTTAAGGCAAGTCGCTTTATCTTGCATAGTTTCAGGTAACATTTAGGGCCCTGTTTACTAAGATGCGCTAGCATTTTTAGCATGCGCTAAAATCGCTAGCACGCCTACAGTGCAGCTTAGTAAACAGGGCCTTTAGATTGTAAGCTTTCTGGGGCAGGGATGCCTTGGCCCTGAGTCCTAAAAAGGCTGTAAGCTGTCCTGAACAATATTTAGAAAGCTGGAGTATGCAAACTTCCCTCATGCATATTCATCAGGGATATCTTGAAAATATGGCCTGTTTGTGGCTCTCGAGGACTGAACTTGGAATAGCCTGCTCTGGTAGGGTTACCATTTTGTGTCCTCTGAAAAAGAGGACGCATGTCACGTCCCCCCTGCCCCGCCCCATCACGCCCATACCCTGCCCCCGCCACGCCCCTTTCAGGTCCTCATTCCGCACCCTATTCCCCTCCCCCGTCACATAGTCCCCTCCCCCACCCCGTCACATACACCCCCGCGCCCCCCTCCCCCGTCACATACCCCCCTCACTTACTATCTAGCTCTGGTGGTCTAGTGACATCTTCGGGGCAGGAAAGTGCCCCCTCTTTCCTGCCCGGAGCGCTGCCTGCCCTTGCCTGCATGCTCCTCGGTCTCAGCTGGGGATTCAAAATGGCCGCCGAGAGTTGAAGCGGCCTCGTGAAACGTCAACTCTCGGCGGCCATTTTGAATCCCCAGCCGACTGAGAAGGATGATGGACAAGGGAGGCAGTGCTCCGGGCAGGAAAAAGGGGGCTCTTTCCTGCCCTGAAGACGTCACTAGACCACCAGGGAACATGGTAGGGAAGGGGAGGGGAGACGAGACCAGACCCACGGCGCTGATCGCACGCCCGCACGCCCGCGCCCACGTTTGTCCAGAAATCCGGACAAACGTGCGTGCGGGCAAAATCCGCTGGACGCCCCGGACATGCCCTCAAAAAGAGGACATGTGCGGGGAAATCCGACGAATGTTAACCCTATGCTCTGGTAGATAGATGGTCCAGAAGTAGGTTTTCCTGCACCAAGTGCTATAGCAGGGGTTCCCAAACCCTAGCCAGTCACGTTTTCAGGATATCCACAATGAATATGCATGAGATAGATCTGTGTACCAAGGAGGTGGTGTATGGAAATTGATCTCATGAATATTCATTGTGAATATCCTGAAAACCTGACTGGCTGGGTTTTCCCAAGCACATGTTTGGGAATCACTGTCTGTAGCTAGGCCAAAGACTATAAAATGTAGGGGGATCAGCAGTTAGTGCGGATTTAGTGATTCCACAGTGGTCAGATTATTAGAACCACCAGAATATGAATCTGCTTTCTCAGATAACTGTTGGTTCAGCATTTTTTGGTTACAAGAAACACAGTCAGCAGGTTTCTTTTTGTAATGACTCGCTTTTGCCTTTCAACATTGATTCTTTTCATTGCTCAGGATAAGGTGGAGTAGGAAAACAGATAGCAGCTTGGTCTTGAACCAATCTTTTTTTTTTTTTAATACTACTGTAAGTTCAGCCAATCAAACAAAAATTAGATCTGCAGCCAGGATTTGTTGCCATAGCATTTAGCAGCTGTTTTATTTTTGTAAGCTTGCACTTGGGTTTTCAGTACCATGGAGGCTTTTATCTGTAATGCTCATCATTTTCAGTGGTGGAGGGCAGAATTCACCTCTATGTCAGGGGCATATAAGTGTAGCTTTGAACACGCTGCAGATATTGCATTGTCAGCTGCTAAACCGAAAACCTTTAGTCTGTGATTGGTTAGGATTTGTATTTGGTACAAAAGAAAAAGAGCTGAGCTTAACCCTACCCTGTACGCACAAAGGAAGAATCTATTAATTGTGTATGGTCCATGTTTCTTACAATACGACTTGCTTATAATAAATGTCTTTTGTTTTATGAACAGAATGCCTTGAACTCATTAGATGAAACATGACACGTTTTTGTCAGGTTATTGTAGATAACCCTGCCAGGATTTTTTTTTTTTTTTTTAATTTCTGCTTGACCTTTATGAAGGGCGCAGGGACGCTGGGATGAGGACGGGGAAAGATTTGAACATATAAAATCAAATGCAGAGACTTTGCTTCCTGTTTCATAATTCTACATAGACTTGGAAACCCTTCTTCAGTTCATAGCAGACTCATGAAATTGAAAATCTGGAATGAGCAGATTGTCTTTTGCTGTCACATGCCTGTTTTGTGTGTGTCTCAGTAGTTCTGTCCCTTTGAAATGTTAGAGAGGTTTACACAGAAAATAAAGTATGGGAACGATTGCCTTTGGGCTGATTATTAACCTGGTGTACGACTTACGGCTCACCTTTACCACTCGCAGTAAAATTCCTTTAAAAAATTATGTTCACAGATTGCAAAATGTATTCAAGTTGCTATCTAAATTAAACAGGGTATTTCTATGGAGCTTGAAGTAATTTGTATGTGTGCCACAGTAGCTGATTCATTGTCGTTTCTCTGCATATTATTCCTCCTTAATTTATGACCTTTATATTCTAGGGGGTAGTTTGTATGACTGAGAGGGGCATAATCGAAAGGGGCACCCAAGTTTTCCTGAGGACGTCCTCCCCGGCGAAGGGGCAGGGAAACCTGTATTATTGAAACAAGATGGGCGTCCATCTTTCGTTTCGATAATACGGTTGGGGACGCCCAAATCTTGACATTTATGTCGTCCCTAGATATGGTCGTCCCTAGACTTGGTCGTTTCTGATTTTTGGTGATAATGGAAACTAAGGACGGCCATCTCAGAATTGACCAAATGCAAGCCTTTTGGTCGTGGGAGCAGCCAGCATTCGTAGTGCACTGGTTCCCCTGACATGCCACGACATGCAGTGGACTTCAGAAATTGCTCCCAGGTACATAGCTCCCTTACCTTGTGTGCTGAGCCCCCCAACCCCCCCCCCCAAAAAAAAACCCCACTATCCCCAACTGTACACCACTACCATATCCCTTACGGGTGAAGGGGGGCACCTAGATGTGGGTACAGTGGGTTTCTGGTGGGTTTTGGAGGGCTCACATTTACCACCACAAGTGTAACAGGTGGGGGGGGGGGATGGGCCTGAGTCCGCCTGCCTGAAGTGCACTGCACCCACTAAAACTGCTCCAGGGACCTGCATACTGCTGCGATGGACCTGAGTATGACATTTGAGGCTGGCATAGAGGCCGGCACAAAATATTTTTAAAGTTGTTTTTTGAGGGTGGGAGGGGGTTTTTGACCACTGGGGGAGTAAGGGGAGGTGATCCTCGATTCTCTCCGGTGGTCATCTGGTCATTTCGGGCACCTTGTTGTGCCTTGGTTGTATAAAACAGGACCAGGTAAAGTCGTCCAAATGCTCATCAGGGACGCCCTTTTTTTCCATTATGGGTCAAGGACGCCCATGTGTTAGACACGCCCAGGTTCCGCCTTCACTATGCCTCCGACACGCCCCCGTGAACTTTGGTCGTCCCTGCGACGGAAAGCAGTTGGGGACGCCCAAAGTCGGCTTTCGATTATGCTGATTTGGGCGACCCTGTGAGAAGGACGCCCATCTTCCGATTTGTGTCGAAAGATGGGCGCCCTTCTGTTTTGAAAATAAGCCTGTGAGTATACATATAAATAGTACAGGTGTAAGGGTACCAGCAAATAGTTTTGGAACGACTGCAGACATTACAAAACATAGCAACAAAAAGTGTGTAATGCAAAAATATCAAATATGGTATCATCTTTGTTAGTCAAACTACGATGGCTGCCAGTGCAAGCTCCTATAAATTTTAAGTTATGCAATTTTGATTTTTTAAATTATTTACAGTCTTGCTCCAGATTTTTTATGTAACCTCATAAAACCTCTTAGAGCTGATAGACTGCAACGTAATCATCATTACTTAACTTTATATTTTCAAGTGTAAAGTTTCAAGTATGAAGGCATCAAGTATAAAAAGATCTTTAATGCACTTCTTACATTTCAAGCTGTGTTAATATAGAATTAATTTACTCTAGTGGAATCTAATTATATGCAGTTGAGGAGACGTTTGAAGACTCAATTGTTTAAGCTTCTGCTGGATAAATGATGCTTTTATCTTTCAATCAGGCTCATTTTCGAAAGAGATGGACGTCCATCTTCCAGCATAAATTGGCACTTGGACGTCCATCTCTCAGAGATGTCCAAATCGGTATAATCGAAACCTGATTTTGGATGTCTCTAACTGAAGTCTGTTGCAAGGACTTCCAAATTTTAAAGAGGGGTATCGGAGGCGTGGTGAAGGCGGGACTTGGGCGTGCCTAAGACTTGGACGTCTTTGACCCATAATCGAAAAAAGCAGAGAAAGGTGCCCAGAATGACCAGATGACCACTGGAGGGAATCGGGGATGACCTCCCCTTACTCCCCCAGTGATCACTAACCCACTCCCACCCTCAAAAAACATCTTTAAAAATATTACTTGCCAGCCTCTATGCCAGCCTCAGATGTCATACTCAGGTCCATGACAGCGCATGCAGGTCCCTGGAGCAGTTTTAGTGGGTGCAGTGCACTTCAGGCAGGTGGACCCAGGCCCATACCCCCCCTATCTGTTACATTTGTGGAGGAAACAATGAGCCCTCCAAAACCCACCAGAAACTCTCTGTACCCACATCTAGGTGCCCCCCTTCACCCGTAAGGGCTATGGTAGTGGTGTACAGTTGGGGGTAGTGGGTTTTGGGGGGCTAAGCACACAAAGGGCAAGATGCACTAAACTAAACGAGCCTTTAACGAGCCTTTAACGAACAAGTTTTAAACCGTGGCATGCACTAAAGGCCATTTTCCGACGGCGGTAGCAGCTAACATAAACGGAATGCAGATGAGCAAATTGTGCAGAAACCCTATTGTAATGAGATGCACTAACCTTTTCCAATTGCCTTAACGGTGGAAATCGCCGGAAAAACAAGAGGTTGTACCTCTCGGGGCTGCGCTAGATTGAAAAATTGTCAAAAACGTATGCCGTATACGCCGCCCGAAGACGCCGTGCCACTCACCTCCCTGTTTTTCAATCAGCTGATATCGGAGAGTGCAGTTGAAATCGTCCATCAGAAAAATAGCCTTCCATTTTGGCCAAATAATAAACAATTCCTTTTTGACCGTGCTTCACTCAGCTGAGAGACCTGGAAGTCTCTGAGCCAATCACAGCGCGTTTAGTTTAGTGCATCTTGCCCTTTGTGTGCTTAGCCCCCCAAAACCCACTACCCCCAACTGTACACCACTACCATAGCCCTTACGGGTGAAGGGGGGCACCTAGATGTGGGTACAGAGAGTTTCTGGTGGGTTTTGGAGGGCTCATTGTTTCCTCCACAAATGTAACAGAAAGGGGGGGTATGGGCCTGGGTCCACCTGCCTGAAGTGCACTGCATGGCCAGAAAAGACGTTTTTATTATTTGGGTGTGAATAATGGCCAAAATGGAAGGCTATTTTTGTGATGCACGCTTTCAACTGCACTCTCCGATATGAGCTGATTGAGAAACGGGGGTGAGCGGCGCGGCATCTTCGGGCAAGGTGATATTATAGGTTTGGCGATTGTGCGCATGCGTTTCCTATACCGCTGGCGGAGATTACACCAGATTAACGATACTTTCATGTATCCGACGTTTGAATACCGCGCCGAACATGTGCGTCTTTTTTTTTAGTGCATCCTTCGTTTTTTCTAAAACGGTAATGACTTTTACGTTTTCGGTTGTTTTACGTTTTGTTGATGCATCTTGCCCAAAGTAAGGGAGCTATGTACCTTGGAGCATTTTATGAAGTTCGCTACAGTGCCCCCTAGGGTGCCCGATTGATGTCCTGGCATGTCAGGGGGACCAGTGCACTATAAATGCTGGCTCCTCCCACGTCCAAATAGCTTGCATTTGGATGTTTTTGACTTGGACGTCTTTGATTTTGAAAATTGCCGAAAGTCAAAGACGTCCAAATCTAAGAACGTCCAAATCCAAGGACGTCCTAGGTATTTTCGAAACAAAAGATCGACGTCCATCTTTTTTCAAAAATAAGCTTTTCCCTGCCTCCAGATTTGGACGTTTTACATAGACGTCCAAATCCCAGCTTAGATGTTTCTTTCGAAAATGCCCCTCAATGTGTTTTTTTTATTAACTAGCTTATTCTTTATTGTAATTTGTATTATTTTTTCCCTTTATAGTAGCTCTTTGCAATTAACTTGTTTTCTTCTCATTGTAATCCACATTGTACCATTTGAATGGAAATTGCAGAATAAAAGTGCTTGTAGTATTATTATTATTTTTCCTACCTTGACGCACACACATGTATTTTATAAAGAATATATGTATAAACACTAACCTCTCTCTGTTGCCGGGAAGGTTCTGCTTGAGAGCAGTTTCTCCAAATGGGTTAGTTTTGCGCATACCATGACAGGAATGAACCTCACTCATAAACCAGGTGATGTGGAGTATGATCTCAATCTATCAAATTTACTGCTAATGCTTGCTGTATTACTTCCATTGTGCCAAAGAGAGCTTTTCTCTGGAGTTTATAAGATGTAACATGTATAGGAAACTTATCCAGGTGCACTTGGAAGTTCCTTTTGATCAAGCCTGTGGCACCCAAAATGATGGGAAATATTTCTGTATCATCGTTTCACATTTTCTTTGTCTCAGACTGCATTTCTTGATACTTGAGGATCTTCCCTCTCTCCACATGATTCACCAAATAATCGCTTGGGACTGACACCTGTATAATCATGCTGTTCTGGTGTTTTTCTCTTTTCTGTTCTGCTCAGTGTGGGTGAACTTATGCTCATTTACACACATAAGACCAGATTCAGTAAATGGCATACCCTACCGATCCAACATAAATGCCTGATCTTTGCAACACAACAAAACTAAAGAACGTAATGGATATAACACAACTCTTCCGTTATATAATTCCCTAGTGTGGCTGTGCCACATGAACTTTATCTTACCACAACACCACTTTGTATTTGTTTACACCGGAGTCTGTAATGCCTTTCCAGTACTATGTAAGCCACATTGAGCCTACAAATAGGTGGGAAAATGTGGGATATAAATGTAACAAATAAATAAATAAAAATGGGCACAGAAAAAATTAGGCACTAAGGGCTAGATTCTTTATATGTCGCCTGAAAAATCTGCGTGGAATAAATTTCTGCCTAAGCATATTCTAGAAGTGGTGGCTAGATTTAAGTGCAGTATATAGAACACACTTAGTTGATATCCCAGTGCCTAGAACTATGCACTTCCATTACACCAAGGAAAATGTGGCATAAATAACCGGTATGTAGATTCAGGCACAGAGGGGCATATTCTATAACAGTGAGTGTAAATTTTGGAACGCCCACGAAACGCCCATTTCCCCCGCCTATAACCACGCCCATTTTTGTATGCGCGCATTAGAATTTAGGTGCAGTGCATTGCAGAATATGCTTAGCGAGTTGTGAGTGTAAATTCTAATTACTGCCAATTAGTGCTGATTATTGTTTGTTAAGTGCTGTTAAAAGTACTGATTGGCTTGTTAAGCATTACATGCGTTCTTATAGAATAAGCTTGGATTTCGACGTGGAATGCTAGGTGTGATATATAGAATCCGGGGGTAATCACTATTCTATAAAGGGTATGCACCCAGTGGTGTGCTGGAGCCGGCTCGCAAGAGCCGGTTAAATTTACTGGCATCTTGTGAGCCGGTTGATGGCCCTTGTGAGCTGGCTCGCCTCTGCTCCCCCGCTCGTCCATCTTCCGTCTGCCCTCTGCAGATCTGCCGATAGTAGCCCTGGTTTCCTTCTTGCACTGCCGCCCTGCCTTTAAAATTTTTATTTTCCCTTGAGGCGCGCCAGCGTTGAAGCGAAGGCAGCAGGCTCAGCTCAGTTCCAGCCTTCGTTCCGTTCCTTCGCATCATGGCTCCGCCCTCGCCTGACGTATTTCCTGTTTGCGCGAGGGCAGAGCCATGATGTGAAGGAATGGAATGAAGGCTGGAACCGAGCTGAGCCTGCTGCCTTCGCTTCAATGCTGGCGCGCCTCGAGGGAAAATAAAAATTTTAAAGGCAGGGCGGCGGGGCAAGAAGGAAAACAGGGCTACTATCGGGGAGCAGAGCTGCAGAGGGCAGATGGAAGATGGATGACCAGGGGAGTGGGGAGGGCTGGAAGAAGGCAGATGGAGGAGAGGAGGGCAGGGGGGAGCGAGGGTTGCTGGACATGGGTGGGTGGATGGAGGGCAGGGGAGAGGAGGGTTGCTGGTCATGGGTGGGTGGATGGAGGACAGGGGAAGGGAGGGTTGCTGGACATGAGTGGATGCAGGGCAGGGGGGAGAGGAGGGTTGCTGGACATGGGTGGATGGAGGGCAGGGGGGACAGGAGGATCGCTGGACATGGTGGATGGAGGGCAGGGGGGAGAGGAGGGTTGCTGGACATGGGTGGGTGGATGGAGGGCAGGGGAGAGGAGGGTTGCTGGACATGGGTGGGTGGATGGAGGGCAGGGGAAGGGAGGGTTGCTGGACATGGGTGGATGCAGGGCAGGGGAGAGAGGAGGGTTGCTGGACATGGGTGGATGGAGGGCAGGGGAGAGAGGAGGGTTGCTGGACATGGGTGGATGGAGGGCAGGGGGGACAGGAGGGTCGCTGGACATGGGTGGATGGAGGGCAGGGGGGAGAGGAGGGTTGCTGGACATCGGTGGATGGAGGGGAGAGGAGGGTTGCTGGACATGGGTGGGTGGATGGAGGGCAGGGGAGAGGGGTGGTTGCTGCTGGACATGGGTGCATGGAGGGCAGGGGAGAGGAGGGTTGCTGCTGGACATGGGTGGATGGAGGGCAGGGGTGAGAAGAGGGTTGCTGGACATGGAGGAGAGGGAAGGGAGAGAGAAGAAATGCTGGACATGGATGGAGGGGAGGGATGAGTGAGGAAGGAGATGAGAAGAGGGAAAAGGAAGAGAGGAGAAAAACTGCACATGGATGAAGAAAATAGGCAGAAGCTGAGGACCAGAAATGAAGAAGAAAGGAGGAAAGTAAAGAAATAAATGGAAAGGAAGCCCTGGAAATGGAGTTAAGAGGACAGATAGCAGCAGAATCGGATACTGGGCCAGCATGAGCAGAAAAACAAAGTCACCAGACAACAAAGGTAGAAAAAAATCATTTTATTTTCATTATAGTGTTTGGAATATGTCCACTTTGAGAATCAGGTGCTCAACATTAAAAGTTTATTTCTTATTTATGGCATTTTATCCCACATTAAACATGAATTAGATTGCCCCCCCCCCCCCCCAGGCTCTCTCCCCGGCTATAGCCAGCTCTGCAATTTGGGGGGGGGGGGGGCGCAGAGGTGGACGAGGGGCGCAGAGGTGGACAGGGGGCGGCGCAGAGGTGGACCGGGGAGAGAGCCTGTTGTTAAACATTTACCAGCACACCACTGTATGCACCCTTTATAGAATAGTGCTTACCGCCGATTGTGGTGCAAGACTTTAGATGCCAGACTTACACCTACTGAAATGGCACCAAAGTTAGGCGTGCTGAGAAGTATTCTATAACTATGCATGCAACTTTTCGGAATGCCCCTAACATGCCCCTGCCATACTCCCTTTTAAGTTACAAGCTAGGATAGCACACAGCCAGATGCACACACACATTTTAATGAGTGCCTATTAACCCCAATAATTGGTTAGCACCTAATTATGGATTCTTAAGAGCTCATTAACCAATTAATTTGCACACAGATCTCAGCAGCACACCCAAATTTATAGAATCCGGGGGATACTGGATCCACAATTTTATAAGCACCTATTTCCTTGCATAAAATGTTTTCTGTTCAGAAATTACTTCTAAAGTTACACAAGTACACGTCCTCATTCTATTTCTACTGGCAGTTAACACACCACACTCTTAGCTCATAGCTAAGTGATGGAAGTATACCATATCCTGTGCTGGGACTTGATGACTCACAGGAAGTGAATGCAGTAATTCTTCTGCCACAAGAATTAGTAATTTAGGAAAACCATGCCTGCTGGTCAGTGGGTCAGTGGATCATGTTTCTTACCTTGTCCTTTCCTGTTAGTCTGACGATGCTTTTGTTTCTTGTTTTATTCTGCGAGAGACCACGTAGTAATCCTTTTATATTTATGACTGAGAGGTGTTGAGGCTGTCTCTTAAATCGGGTGTGCTTTTAGCCCCTACATCCAGCCTGCAAGATTAGAACTTGGGGCTGGAGACCAGGGGCCAGAGCAGTGGCACTGAAAGCAGTGACAGCAGTTCTCCACATCTTACACCAGGACTGCTTGTGAGGAGGACAAGGATGAGGAAAGCAGCAAGATGGCATTTAAGGTTGCATCCTTCTCCTACTGCTGGGCAGTGACAGAAGTGTCAGTGGCCCTCATATCTCTCCTTCTTCTACCCTGTCCCAGTCTTGCTTGCTTGAGGAGGAGCAGGAGAAGGACAGTGGCAGTGTGATGCCTTGGGTCATATTATTTTATGTTGCCAAGCTCTGCATTTTAAAGAGCACGGCAGTACAATGTCCTATCCAGTTTAAAGTATAGCACCAACCGGTCACAGTAGAGGCAGAGGGTATCGGATGGTGGGAAGGAGAATGAGGGACTGAGAACATGAGGGAGGTGATGTATGGGGAGGGTCAAGATAGAGCTTGAGGTAGAGGATGTGAGTGAGGGAGCAAGAGACTGAGTGAAGGGATGTGCAAGGGAAAGAGGGGAGGACAAAAATGAGTCAAAGGATTGCAGGGACTGTGGATTGTGTAGTGTAGGGGAGAGAGTGAAAGAATTAGAGTCATGCCCTTCACTGGTTCTATCTTGTTTAGCCATTCCAGGCAAGTTTTAGATTACTTAAAATATTTAGAGGTTATAATTGATTTTCAGCTGTCATTTATTTATCAAATCAGGTTTTACAGTGGTGGAAATAAGTATTTGATCCCTTGCTGATTTTGTAAGTTTGCCCACTGACAAAGACATGAGCAGCCCATAATTGAAGGGTAGGTTATTGGTAACAGTGAGAGATAGCACATCACAAATTAAATGCGGAAAATCACATTGTGGAAAGTATATGAATTTATTTGCATTCTGCAGAGGGAAATAAGTATTTGATCCCCCACCAACCAGTAAGAGATCTGGCCCCTACAGACCAGGTAGATGCTCCAAATCAACTCGTTACCTGCATGACAGACAGCTGTCGGCAATGGTCACCTGTATGAAAGACACCTGTCCACAGACTCAGTGAATCAGTCAGACTCTAACCTCTACAAAATGGCCAAGAGCAAGGAGCTGTCTAAGGATGTCAGGGACAAGATCATACACCTGCACAAGGCTGGAATGGGCTACAAAACCATCAGTAAGACGCTGGGCGAGAAGGAGACAACTGTTGGTGCCATAGTAAGAAAATGGAAGAAGTACAAAATGACTGTCAATCGACAAAGATCTGGGGCTCCACGCAAAATCTCACCTCGTGGGGTATCCTTGATCATGAGGAAGGTTAGAAATCAGCCTACAACTACAAGGGGGGAACTTGTCAATGATCTCAAGGCAGCTGGGACCACTGTCACCACGAAAACCATTGGTAACACATTACGACATAACGGATTGCAATCCTGCAGTGCCCGCAAGGTCCCCCTGCTCCGGAAGGCACATGTGACGGCCCGTCTGAAGTTTGCCAGTGAACACCTGGATGATGCCGAGAGTGATTGGGAGAAGGTGCTGTGGTCAGATGAGACAAAAATTGAGCTCTTTGGCATGAACTCAACTCGCCGTGTTTGGAGGAAGAGAAATGCTGCCTATGACCCAAAGAACACCGTCCCCACTGTCAAGCATGGAGGTGGAAATGTTATGTTTTGGGGGTGTTTCTCTGCTAAGGGCACAGGACTACTTCACCGCATCAATGGGAGAATGGATGGGGCCATGTACCGTACAATTCTGAGTGACAACCTCCTTCCCTCCGCCAGGGCCTTAAAAATGGGTCGTGGCTGGGTCTTCCAGCACGACAATGACCCAAAACATACAGCCAAGGCAACAAAGGAGTGGCTCAGGAAGAAGCACATTAGGGTCATGGAGTGGCCTAGCCAGTCACCAGACCTTAATCCCATTGAAAACTTATGGAGGGAGCTGAAGCTGCGAGTTGCCAAGCGACAGCCCAGAACTCTTAATGATTTAGAGATGATCTGCAAAGAGGAGTGGACCAAAATTCCTCCTGACATGTGTGCAAACCTCATCATCAACTACAGAAGACGTCTGACCGCTGTGCTTGCCAACAAGGGTTTTGCCACCAAGTATTAGGTCTTGTTTGCCAGAGGGATTAAATACTTATTTCCCTCTGCAGAATGCAAATAAATTCATATACTTTCCACAATGTGATTTTCCGGATTTAATTTGTGATGTGCTATCTCTCACTGTTACCAATAACCTACCCTTCAATTATGGGCTGCTCATGTCTTTGTCAGTGGGCAAACTTACAAAATCAGCAAGGGATCAAATACTTATTTCCACCACTGTATGTGCTTTATTGACTCAGTTCCGTTGAGGAATATTTTGATAAGGCAGCATTATATACTCTGCTTCACACATTGTTGATGACCTGGTTGGATTATGGTAACATAGCCTATGCAGGATTTGTTGCTGCTTTTTGAAGTGTCCGCAGATGCTCCCAAACCAGCAATATGTTTGTTGGGAGTAGAGTAACCTAATGGTTAGTGCAGCAGGCTTTGATCCTGGCAGCCTGGGTTCAATTCCCACTGCAGCTCCTTGTGACCTTGGGCAAGTCACTTAACCCTCCATTGCCCCAGATACAAAAAACTTAGATTGTGAGCCCCTAGGGACAGAGAAAGTACTTGTATATAATGTGTACAATGCTGCATACAACTAGTAACGCTATAGAAATGATTAGTAGTAGGGAGGAGCATGTAAGTGCAATCACGTGATGTCTATATTTGTTCATTATCTTTGGCTTCTAGGTTTAAAATTCTCACTTTGACACATAAGGCCTTATAAGAACAGAGTCCATCTTATCTGGCGACCCTTATTCATTTCTACATACCTGGAAGGTCTCTTCGTTCTATAACTGCCTTTAGATTGTCTGTTCCGACTCCTGCTATGGCTCACCTAGCTTTTACTATAAAACATGCTTTTTTGTGTCTTGCCCCTACTCCTTGAAATCAGCTAACTCTGACCCTTCTGGCTGAGGTTTCTTATAAGAAACTTATAGCTCTACTAAAAGCTTATTTTTTGGAGGGCTTTTGGGGCATCAGTTTTGGATGCTGACTTAAACTGAGGCTACCTGTGATTGGTTCTGTTACGTTTGAGTGTGTGCAGTTTCCTATTAGAGTTGCATTCCTTTTCTATCTGTATCTTTATATGATCTTTGTAGATTTATATCATTCTATAATAGGAGGGTATTGGAGGGTTCCTTTTCTTATAAGGCGGTTCAGATATGACAGTCTCTTGATCTAAAACTTTCATCTTTCTATGATTTCTTTAAAAGGCATTCCCTGATGACCCAGCTTAAATGCCTCGATCCCACAACACAATGAAACTAAGACTCGAACTGAACACAACTCAACCCTTCCTCCTTATTCCCTGATGTGTCTATCCTACACGAACCTTCTACATTGTCACTCTGTATCTGCTATACTGGAACTGGCGATCGCCATCACGGTTATTATGTAAGTCACATTGAGCCTGCAAATAGGTGGGAAAATGTGGGATACAAATGCAATAAATAAATAAATAAATAAATATGAGAAATTTAAAGACTTACCTGTTAAGAAAGTTTGTATTGTGATTTTCTGTGAGTCATTCACACTATTTTGTGATCTGCTTTGAACCTTTTTGGGAATTGGCAGAATACAGTACCATATTTATTTATTTTTAGGTCATTTATACCCTGCCTTTTGCCGCAGTTTTGCAGCCCCAAAGCGGCTTACAGTGAACTAATAAGATAATTACAATGGAAAGTGAGAGGGAAGGAAGGGAATAAAAATACAATCTTAAAACAAATAAATAGGCAGGCATGGGAGAGAATAGGAAGAGAAGGAGGAGGAAGGAAGGAAAAGGAAGAGCAAAAGTTAAAAGTTCAGAATCAGGTCTTGACTCGCTGGGAATCTTGGAGACAGGCGAACAGGACAGCAGAGCCGAGAAGAAACATCATATTTGGCAAGAAGAGGCTCTATCTGGCATCCCAACGATGACGAGCAGCTGATCGAGTAGTGGAAGACCCGCACCCTCTGGAGGTAGGAGAGACTCATGCTCGTCCATGGATAACTGTAGTTGTGCAGCACAGCCGTTTCAGACCGTCCAGTGTGATTAGGGGACACAATGCAATATGTGCTAGTACGAAACTCTCGACTGAAAGACTTGCTGGTAGGGCAGGGCCCTCTGGAGCTGCCATGTAGGTAGGATGCTGTCAGTCGCAAGATATGGACGATAGATGAAAGTGCCCCGCCCGTGATCCGTTTCCACCCCCTGAGTCCGAGCTCGATCCCGATGGCGGTCCCAAACGGCAACCAGCAACTGGACGACATCTGCGGCAGGCACCTCCCCCGAAACAGCAGGACTGCAGAGACAACGCCGGGCCCAGCTGAACAGCATGGGCAGATGGGGCGGAGACACGCCGGCAACAGAGCACTCCCCGATATGTTGGACCAGAACATAGACAATCCGTAGTGAGTCTGAGCACTGCAGACCTTCAGGAAGCCAGCACGATCAAAAACAGGCCAAATCATGGCTCAAGAAAGGGGTTTACTCCGAGATGGCAGCTGGAGCCAACGGCTACTGCTGTCCGTTAGTCAGGGCCATTTTGGATTATCTATCTATCTATCTATCTATTGTAAACAAGGCTCCTACTGGCTAAGTCCGTGAAGCCTCCTCCCCACCAGCACCGAGCTCTCTGTTTTCCTCTTTATGTGTTTCTTCTTCTTTCTGGGGCCTGTTTTTGGGATTTGCAACCCAACCCCCTTTTCTTCAACAGCTCCTCGGCTGTTTGAAACCCAGTCCAATTACAGCCAGGGTTCTCTCAGCACAGCTCAATAAAGTCAGGCTGTTTCTAACACAGTCCAATTACAGCCAGGCTTCTCTCAGCACAGCTCAATAAAGTCAGGCTGTTTCTAACCCAGTCCAATTACAGCCAGGCTTCTCTCAGCACAGTTCAATGGAGCTAGGCTGTTTCAAACACAGTCCAAGTACAGCCAGGCTTCTCTCAGCACAGCTCAATAAAGTCAGGCTGTTTCTAACACAGTCCAATTACAGCCAGGCTTCTCTCAGCACAGTTCAATGGAGCTAGGCTGTTTCAAACACAGTCCAAGTACAGCCAGGCTTCTCTCAGCACAGCTCAATAAAGTCAGGCTGTTTCTAACCCAGTCCAATTACAGCCAGGCTTCTCTCAGCACAGTTCAATGGAGCTAGGCTGTTTCAAACACAGTCCAAGTACAGCCAGGCTTCTCTCAGCACAGCTCAATAAAGTCAGGCTGTTTCTAACACAGTCCAATTACAGCCAGGCTTCTCTCAGCACAGTTCAATGGAGCTAGGCCTTGCGCGGGCTCAAAGCCTTGGGTCCCACCCTCTGGGTCAGTCTCTGTTCTCCTGACCTCCTCCCGCATTGACCCAGGCCTCTCCCCTATACCTCCAGTGCTGGCTGAGCCATAGCCAAGAGCTCCATGGGTTCGTCTAAGACCAGCTCAGCCTCCTCTTGCTCCATCTCCTCCGGTTCATTCTCCCCTTCTCCTTCAGTAGCCTAGTCCATTTTCTCCTCCCCCCACCCCTTTTCCAGCTGATTACACTTTTCTTCATTAACTCTGCTAGGCTGCTTTTCCTTCTCCTGCCACCGGTTCCACCACCTCCTCCACCAGGTGGGAGAATCAGCTTTTCCTTTTCCCTGGCGGCCCTCTTCTGGAGCTCCTTGGTTCTGCACCCTATTTCTCCTCCCCCGGAGCTCTCCTGTGGCCTTCAGGGAGTTGTAGTTTCCCATCTTTATGTCCCTTTTGGGCAAAACCTGAGCATCCCTAGGGTCTTCTCTCCTACCCTCCGGCTCTCTTTTCTCCGGTGGGTAGCTGGGGTCCCTCTTCCTTTCGGCATATTCCTTACATACCCCCTCCCTTAAGCTTTTACTCCCCAATTCTTCCCCCTTTTCTTCCTTATCCTCGCCTACCCGGGATAGGGCATCCACATTTCCCAAACATCTCCCCGGACGATGCTCCACTGTGTATTGGAAGGGTTGTAGTGCTAAATACCACCGCATTAGCCTTCCATTGTTATTTTTCATTAAATTTAACCACTTCAGTGGGGCATGGTCCGTTACTAGCTTAAATTGCCTCCCTTCGAGATAGACCGTACACTCTTGTATTGCCCACCTAATAGCTAAACACTCCTTCTCTATGGTGGAGTAATGGTTCTCATGAGGTAGGAGTTTACGGCTTAGATACAGCAAGGGATGTTCTGCCCCTTCATGTTCCTGAGACAGCACTGCCCCTAGCCCCCTCCCCGACGCATCCGTTTGTAGGATAAAGGGTTTTTCGAAATCTACGGCCTTCAACACTGGTTCATGGCACAGGGCCTGCTGCATCTGCTCTAACGCTCGCAACTCCGCCTCCCCCCACCTCAGCTGGTCCGGGCTCTTACCCCTCAACATGTCCGTTAAGGGAGTAGCCATTACAGAAAAGTGCGGGATGAATCTCCTGTAATACCCCACCATACCCAGGAACCTACGCAATTGTTTTTTCCGATTGGGTCGGGGAAAGTCTTGGATGCTTTTAACTTTATTCAGTAAGGGTCGCACCTCCCCCCGGCCTACATTATACCCCAAATACTTCACCCTATACTGGGCAAAGTAACATATCTTCGGGTTAAGGGTAAGTCCAGCCTCCCTAAACGATTGCAGCACTGCCCCTACCTGTTTCAAATGATTGTTTCAGTCCTCACTGTGTACTACCACATCATCCATATAGGCCGCGGCATATGTCTGATGTGGTCTGAGGACTTGGTCCAGCAATCGTTGGCAGCTCGCCGCCGCCGAATTTAGTCCAAAGGGCAGCCTTTTGAATTGGTACAAGCCTATAGGGGTACTAAAAGCTGTCTTTGCTTGGGCTCCGGGGGAAAGGGGAATCTGCCAGTACCCTTTTGTTAAATCTAAAGTGGTAAGATACTGGGCTGACCCCAACCTGTCTACCAACTCTTCAATATAAGGCATAGGATAGGCATCAGCTTGAGAGATAGTATTAAGCTGACGGAAATCAATACAAAATCTCCACTCCCCTTCAGGTTTTGGTACTAACACCACCGGGCTGGACCAGGGACTATGGGATTCCTCAATTACCCCAAAGTCCAACATTTCCTGCACTTGTTTAATGACTTCCCTCCTTTTCATTGGTGAGAGTCTATAGGGCCTTTGCCTTACTATCTTACCCCGTTCAGTTACAATGTCATGCTCTACTAGGTGGGTACTCCCCGGGCATGCTGTCAAAACATCTTTAAAGCGCTTTAAGAGCCTTCCTATCTCTTTTTGCTGCCCCTGGGGTAACCGGGGGTTAACTCCGGGTTCGCAGGGTTTGAAAATCTCTCTTATTTGAGGCCCTAACTCCTCTCCTTCCTTTTCGTCCCCCCGCGTTTGAAACCCTACCCTCGCTACCCAAGGTTTCATAAGATTAACGTGAAACGTCTGGACCCGACCCCTCTCATTCGCCACCTCATACGTGAGGGGACTGAGTCTCCTCTTCACCACCCAGGGTCCTTTCCATCTAGAGGCGAACCTATGGGGATCTTCCGAGATTAAGATGAGGACCCTATCCCTGGCGGCAAACTCCCTGTCCCGAGTCCCTCTATCGTAATATCCCTTTTGTTGTTCTTGGCTCTGTTCTAGACGGTCCTGGGCATACTCCTGCATCCTACCCAATCTGCCCCTTAGATCCTGCAAATATTCGCCCACGGACTGCTCGCTGGTTTCCGGAGGTACCCAGTGTTCCTGTACGATATCTAATATACCCCTGGGTCTTCTGCCAAACATTAACTCATACGGTGAAACTCCTAAGGAGTCTTGCACCTTCTCCCGGTATGCATAGAGCACAAAGGGTAAAAGTTGGTCCCACCCGGTCCTATCCTCCCCCAAGGCTTTTTTTAGCATCCCCTTTAAGGTCCTGTTAAAGCGTTCCACCATCCCATTGGTTTGGGGATGGTAAGCTGCCGTACGTACATGTTTTATCCCAAAGGCCTCCCATACTTGTCTTAAGGTATGGGACATAAAGTTGGAACCCCAGTCTGTCAAAACTTCTTGGGGAAAACCTACCTCACAAAAAATTTTTATGAGTTCCCAGGCAATACCCTTGGCCGAAATGTTCCTTAAGGGCAGGGCCCATGGATACCTGGTGGCCATGTCCATAACTACTAACACATAGAGATACCCTCTCTGTGACCTTGTTACTGGCCCCACAATATCCATGGCTATTCTCCTCACCGGTTGTTCTACCCGTGGCAGCGGCTTTAATGGGGCTTTAGGAGGGAATCTGTCTGATACCTTCTGACATCTGGGGCAGGACTTGCAGTATTTTTCCACCTCCCCATATATGCCCGGCCAATAAAACCTCGCCAATATTTGGGTCAGGGTGGCCTGGGAGCCCTTATGTCCGCTCAGAGGATGGTCGTGGGCCAGCCTTACCACCAGCGGACGAAAAGCTCGGGGTACCACCAGCTGTTTCCCTCCGCCCGAGTGCTCCCAATTTGGCACCCTTCTATATAGGATGTTCCCTTCTATCAGGAACCCCGGAGCTACCTGGCCTTCTCCCTGGCGCGCCCTTTCCCAGGCATACTCTAAGGTAGGGTCCGTGGCCTGCTCCCTATGAAATTGGGGAAACTGCTCCCTCAATTCTTCCGGGGCCACCGGCAGGTAACTCTCCCTCTGTGCCCGCTGAAGAGCCTCCCTTCTACCCTTCTGCTCCTTTTTTTTCACGGCTTTCCTTTTTTTTTCCCGGCCCGGTTCGCCCAATACCTCCCCCTGAAAAGGAAAAACCCCCCCTATTCCCTCTGTTTCTTCGTCTACCTCGCGGTGAGCCTGGGCCCTGGTAGTGACCAACACTTTTCTCTCCCCCATACACTCTATAAATGGTGGCCAATCCCTCCCTAAAATCATCTCATGCGGCAATCTGGGTAGAACGGCCATGGCCAGCTCTAGCTAGGGTTACCATACGTCCGGATTTCCCCGGACATGTCCTCTTTTTGAGGGCATGTCCGGGGCGTCTGGCGGATTTTGCCCGCGCCCACGTTTGTCCGGATTTCTGGACAAACGTGGGCGCGGGTGCGAGCAGGCGCGTGCGTGCGGTGGGCGTGTGATCGGCGCCGTGGGTCTGGTGACCTGGTCTCCCGTCCCCTCCCCTTCCTTACCATGTTCCCTGGTGGTCTAGTGACGTCTTCGGGGCAGGAAAGAGCCCCCTCTTTCCTGCCCGGAGCGCTGCCTCCCCTGTCTATCATCTTTCTCGGTCTGGCTGGGGATTCAAAATGGCCGCCGAGAGTTGAACTCTCGCGAGGCCGCTTCAACTCTCGGTGGCCATTTTGAATCCCCAGCCAGACCGAGGAGGATGCAGCAGGCAAGGGCAGGCAGCGCTCCGGGCAGGAAAGAGGGGGCTCTTTCCTGCCCCGAAGAGAAGACTCTACTAGACCACCAGTAAGTGAGGGGGGGGTATGTGATGGGGGGGAGGGGACTATGTGACGGGGGGGGGGGAATAGGGGCGGAACCCGGACCTGAAGGGGGCGTGGCGGGGGCGGGACATGAGGCGGGGCGGGGTAGGGGGCGTGACATGTGTCCTCTTTTTCAGAGGACACAAAATGGTAACCCTAGCTCTAGCTCTCCGGTGGGCCCCTGTAAGTTGACCCGCTGGAGTGCATAACGGGTCCTGGCCCCATGAATACATTGGATAGACACCCCTCCATCATAGGTCTCCCTGCCCGGGGCCCTCCTCTTTCTTATCTGTTGCCACAGCCTCCGGGAGATCATGGATTGGTCGGCCCCAGAGTCTAACATGGCGGTGATGGGTACTCCCTCCACCTTAACTTGAGTTAGGTACCTGGGCCTAACTCCTTTTTCTACCTGAGAGATCCACCCCTCCCGCCACTGGCAATCCTTTTTGAAATGGCCTACCTTACCACACTTAAAACACCCCTTGCTCCCAAAAGGAATAGCCTTTCTACTCGGGCCGGCGTCTAAGTCGGTCTTTTTACTCCCTGCGGGGGTCTCCGGCTTAATTAGGGAAACTTTCAGGCCCCCTTTTTCTAACGCCCGAGTCCTGCCTTCCTCCCGCTCTGGTCCCCCCCACTGCTGGGCTTCCAGGTAACATTCCAAACCCGATGTCACCCCCTCTACCGTCTTACATCCCCTCTTTATTAATTCGGCCCTAATTTCGTCGGGCAGACCCTGGAGGAATTGCTCCACTACTAATTCTTGCAGTACCTCGTGCAGGTTGTGTCGCTCGGGCTCCAACCATTTTTTCACTAAATCCATTAGCTTATTTGCTACCGCTTTAGGGGGGGTCCCCTTTTTCCATTTGGTGGCTCGAAACTTACGTCTGTAAGCTTGTGTACTGAGTCCATATCTGTCCTTGATAGCTTCTTTCAACCTTCCATAGTTGGCAGCCTCTTCCGGAGACAAATCCCTAAAGGCTGCCAAAGCCTCCCCGGATAGAGAAGGCACCAATCTCATGGCCCACTGCTCTTGTGGCCACCCAGCCGCCCCAGCCACCCTCTCAAATGCTGTCAAAAAATCGTCCACATTATCCTGCTCGGACAACTTCCCCCAGTTAAGTGAATTCATGGAGACATGTCCTACCGCACCGCTTCCTCCGGGCCCGTGTCCATTTGCTCCGGTTTCCCCCTCACGGGGAACATTAGCCCCTCTCTGGAAAAAGTCTTGTAGCATGTTGAGTACTGGTTGCTGCTGATCCCGGGCCGCCATCAGAGAGTCCTCGACTATCTTGGCCGTCAGCTCCTGCTGTTTTTGGAACTGGAGAGTCATCCACCCGAAGATCTCCTTGGGTCCATCACGGCACTGGCACTGCCACCTGGGGGAGGGACAAAACAACAGAGAACCACCTCCAAGTGCGATTACCTCACTTAAGTTGGACTCTTTCTCTGATCCCTCTAACACCTCCCCCCCTCCCCCAGTTAGGCCCGCTTACCGGAACCCAAGATGGGTCTGCACATTTCTCAGCGTTGGCCCTCTCGTGGGGCTTCTCGTCCAGTCGGGTCACGGCCTCCTCTAGCGACAGGTCCTGCAGCAGGATCCCACCACTGCCACCACTTGTAAACAAGGCTCCTACTGGCTAAGTCCGTGAAGCCTCCTCCCCACCAGCACCGAGCTCTCTGTTTTCCTCTTTATGTGTTTCTTCTTCTTTCTGGGGCCTGTTTTTGGGATTTGCAATCCAACCCCCTTTTCTTCAACAGCTCCTCGGCTGTTTGAAACCCAGTCCAATTACAGCCAGGGTTCTCTCAGCACAGCTCAATAAAGTCAGGCTGTTTCTAACACAGTCCAATTACAGCCAGACTTCTCTCAGCACAGTTCAATAAAGTCAGGCTGTTTCTAACCCAGTCCAATTACAGCCAGACTTCTCTTAGCACAGTTCAATAAAGTCAGGCTGTTTCTAACCCAGTCCAATTACAGCCAGGCTTCTCTCAGCACAGTTCAATGGAGCTAGGCTGTTTCAAACACAGTCCAAGTACAGCCAGACTTCTCTCAGCACAGCTCAATAAAGTCATGCTGTTTCTAACCCAGTCCAATTACAGCCAGGCTTCTCTCAGCACAGTTCAATGGAGCTAGGCTGTTTCAAACACAGTCCAAGTACAGCCAGGCTTCTCTCAGCACAGCTCAATAAAGTCAGGCTGTTTCTAACACAGTCCAATTACAGCCAGGCTTCTCTCAGCACAGTTCAATGGAGCTAGGCTGTTTCAAACACAGTCCAAGTACAGCCAGGCTTCTCTCAGCACAGCTCAATAAAGTCAGGCTGTTTCTAACACAGTCCAATTACAGCCAGGCTTCTCTCAGCACAGTTCAATAAAGTCAGGCTGTTTCTAACACAGTCCAATTACAGCCAGGCTTCTCTCAGCACAGTTCAATGGAGCTAGGCCTTGCACGGGCTCAAAGCCTTGGGTCCCACCCTCTGGGTCAGTCTCTGTTCTCCTGACCTCCTCCCGCATTGACCCAGGCCTCTCCCCTATACCTCCAGTGCTGGCTGAGCCATAGCCAAGAGCTCCATGGGTTCGTCTAAGACCAGCTCAGCCTCCTCTTGCTCCATCTCCTCCGGTTCATTCTCCCCTTCTCCTTCAGTAGCCCAGTCCATTTTCTCCTCCCCCCACCCCTTTTCCAGCTGATTACACTTTTCTTCATTAACTCTGCTAGGCTGCTTTTCCTTTTCCTGCCACCGGTTCCACCACCTCCTCCACCAGGTGGGAGAATCAGCTTTTCCTTTTCCCTGGCGGCCCTCTTCTGGAGCTCCTTGGTTCTGCACCCTATTTCTCCTCCCCCGGAGCTCTCCTGTGGCCTTCAGGGAGTTGTAGTTTCCCATCTTTATGTCCCTTTTGGGCAAAACCTGAGCATCCCTAGGGTCTTCCCTCCTACCCTCCGGCTCTCTTTTCTCCGGTGGGTAGCTGGGGTCCCTCTTCCTTTCAGCATATTCCTTACACTATCTATCTATCTATCTATCTATCTATCTATCTATCTATCTATCTATCTATCTATCTATCTATCTATCCATCCTCCCTCATACCCTATGATACCCCATCTCTGTGATCTCTTCCCTGCCCTTATTCTCTACACCAACTTCCTACCCAGCATCGATTGCTAAGATCCCTTTCCCCCTAAAAAAGGACAAATAAATTAACTGGATGCACAATAAAAATGTTGGAAAAAGCAATTTTAATAAAGGAAAACAATTTGCAAAATATATTATTCAGGTATATGTGTGTTTATGCGGTTCTGCTCCTCCCCTGCTTGGGTACAGCATCAGAGGAAGATAATTTCCTAAAACAAAAAGTCCATAAGCCATTATTAAGATGGACTTGGGAAAATCCACTGCTTTTTTTTCTAGGATAAACAGCATAAAATCTGTTTTACTGTTCTGGGATCTTGCCAGGTACTTGTGACCTGGATTGGCCACTGTTGGAAACAGGATACTTGTGTTCCAGTATGGCAACACTTACGTTCTTATTCCCATTGGTTGGCCAATGTAGAGTACATTTTTTTCCAAAGCAACCCAACATGAAATTGAATTTGACAGCCTTAGATGGATAGTGTACTCCTCTCTGCTGGTCTCTCTTCCGGACGTACCTTTCAGATTCTTTTCCTGCCCCCTGTTGCTGAGCTTGGCATGGCGATGACAGTGGCCACACGCAGGCAGGCAGCATGGAGACACAGTGAAAGCATCCTCTGTTGCTGCTCTTTGAAGTGTCCGCAGATGCTCCAAAACCAGCAATATGTTTGTTGGGAGTAGAGGAATAACCTAATTGTTAGTGCAAGATGCCCCATTGCCCTGTGTCATGTGCTTCCTTTGTTACAGGAAGCCTGTGCTGGAGAAGAAGGAGGAGGTGAGGGGATCAGCAATGCTAGTGCTAAATAGAATCTGGTTCCGACTGTGAGCCAGAAGCCCAGGGGAGCAGGAGGAAACCACTAGGCTAATAAAATAATAATTAAAACTCACTTCTCTGTCCATGCAGTGGCACTGGAAGGATTTTGTTCATCTTTGCTTTCTGCAAAGGTGATAAAACCTAAACCAAACCTTCCACCTAGCATGCTTGTAGCTGTGGAGCTTAGCTTCGAGTGCTGGTGATAGTGCATTTGCTTGCCCTGTTCTGATACAACCAGATAACAGAACGGGTATCACAGGGGCTGAGATGGCTTTCAGCCTGCCTGACTTTTCTTTCTCTTTTTAATTGTATATCAGAATGCGCAATCAGCTCCAGAGAAATGAAAACTGCATTTAATCTTATTATATTGATCTGTTATTGTCGGCACTGTCGGTGCTAAAATACTGATGCAGTTTCCTGAGAGAGCAGCTCTATATGAAATGTGAGAAGGTGCCTGCAGCACTGTTTCTGTTGGCAGACCTACATGTTCGCTGCAAAGTACCAGTCTCTTGCTGCTTGTTAGTAACCAGAACAAAGCACAGACTTGGAAGTGGGAAACCAGAAGACCCATGATAGAAAATGGTTGTCAGATGCTCAATGACCCGCTTGTAGCTCCAACTGCTTTTATGAGAAACGTGGTTTTTTATTTATAGATGTAAAACAGACATATCAAAACAGATTTAGCAAATACAGACAACATCCCATGGTCCCCACCCTAGAACTCCCCCTCCCAACCCACCCTAATCCCCTGTGACCCCAAATATCTGTAATATATCAGGTTTATGCAATCACTTACATTACAGAGTTAAGGTACTCAACAGTGCTGATTGAACTCATGGCAATAAAGTATTAACATATGGAAACTAGTGGAGGAGTGGCCTGAGTGGAGGAGTGGCCTAGTGGTTAGTGCAGAGGACTTTGATTGTGGGGAATGGAGTTTGATTCCCACTGCAGCTCCTTGTTACTCTGGGCAAGTCACTTAACCCTCCATTGCCCCTGGTACAAAATAAGTACCTGAATATATGTAAACCGCTTTGAATGTAGTTGCAAACACCTCAGAAAGGCGGTATATCAAGTCCTATTCCCTTTCCCTTCTTCTTGTTTTTAGTGCTCCTGGAATCTACTGATACATGATCCATCTGTAGTAGCTTGTACATCTGGTTTAGCCATTGGGTAAACGGTTGTGGTTAGGCATGAATCCATTGCAAAAGGACGCAATGTTGTACGTGCAGACGCCAGACTCAGAAACAGAACGAAGAAAGAAGAGGACCTCGGCTGGCGGGGGTTGGGGGTCCCTCGCCAGCAAAGGTAGCAGACGGCGATGGCGGGTTGGCGGCGGGAGGGGGGTCAAGAAAGTCGTCAGCAGGGGAGTCCAGGGCCAAATCTACTGGGGCCCAGGCCCCCGTGGCCCCATGTAGCTACGCCCCTGGTTTATAGAATATGCTGAGTGCCCATCTACGCAACTAAATTTAGTTGTGGGCAGGTATGCCAAGTAAAACTTGGTGTAAATGCCGACACATAAATTATGTGCAAACTGGATGTATTCTATAACAACGTGCATAGATTTTATGTAGACAGCTTCTCAAATTGAAACTGCTGTTTGACGGGGACAAGCTCAATTTTCCAATCAGTGCTGATAATAGGGTGATAACAAGCATTTATTGGCACTAACTGACAATAAGTAGAATTTATACTTGCATCTTTTTAGGCGTATTCTGTAAAGAGGTGCACGTATATTCTAGTATGCGGACCTGAAAAGGGGGATGACCATGGGAGGAGCATGATTAGGTCGGGGGCGTTCCTGCAATTTAGGCGCATTGTTGTAGAATTAGGGGGATCTGTGACTAATTTATGTGTGGAGATTTACACCAGGTTGTCATTGGTGTAAATGATCGTACCTACATGTAGTTGCAGTTCCCAGCGCTAAGTGCTATTCTATAAACTGTGCCAAATTTTAAGCACAATTTATAGAATAGTGCTGTGCTATTTTTTGTGCCAAGTTTTTAGATGCCTTTTATAGAATCTAGTCCACTGTGCATAAATAAATATAAAAAAACATTAAATCCAGTGAACGAAGTAACACACCTAAAGAACTAAAAAATACATTAACAAGAATAGGCAACAATAGAGACCAAAAGGCACTCTGTAGCCAGGGTTCTAAGAAGACTAACCTGCTTATAATCGAAAGAGAAAAACGCCTATATTGCAACCCAAATCAGGAGATGGGCGTCTTTCTCCTGTGGGCGCCCAAATCAGTATAATCGAAAGCCGATTTTGGACGTTTCCAACTGCAATCCGTCATGGAAACGGGTAAAGTTGACGGGGGCGTGTCGGAGGCGTGGTGAAGGCGGAACTGGGGCATGGTTATCGGCCGAGGAGAGATGGGCGTCTTTAGCTGATAATCGAAAAAAAAAGGCGTTTTTACCGCGATTTTGGTCACTTTTTTGGGACCCTTTTTTTTCACGAACAGGTCCCAAAAAAGTGCCCCAACTGACCAGATGACCACTGAAGGGAATCGGGGATGACCTCCCCGGACTCCCCCAGTGGTCACTAACCCCCTCCCACCAAAAAAACCCCACTTTAAAAACTTTTTTTCCAGCCTCTATGCCAGTCTCAAATGCCGTACCCACCTCCATGACAATGGAATGTGTTCTATCCTGTGACAGCCTTTCCCTGGTTCTGATGTGGCTCTCGGGTGAGTGTGACACCTTTTCTGTTATGCGCACTGCAGAGTCACATCAGCAATGCATTGTGGTGGGTGTAGGGTATTGGGCTCCGTGATTCCACTAGCTTGTGGCAAATGCTCACAATGTTGGTAGTTGGTAGGCTCTACTCCCATGGTGCTTTTCCCCCTGCTTACTGGGTTAGAGTGTGCCCTGTTTTGTTTCCGGTAGTCCATGAGGTAGTGACCATTTGTGTAAGACACTTTTAGATCCCTTGCAACGTGTTAGCCACGTTAGAGAACTTAGTTCTTCCCTTGAATGTGGCTGAAAGAGGGCATTGTACAGCATTCTGCCAGCTCTGACCAACTGCTAATCTCAGTACCAGGGAGGCTCGTAGCCAGTGGGGCACAACCTCTGATCTGCAGTTAACTGTGAGTAAGCGTGTTTATTCCAATAAAGGACGTTTTCGGAGAGATTAGTCTTCAGGTGTCAATTGGTTTGCCAATGTTATATAGCAGCAACAAGTCCTAGAGGCCTGCGTGTATGCAGGTCCCTGGAGCACTTTTAGTGGGTACCGCAGTGCACTTCAGCCAGGTGGACCCAGGCCCATCCCCCCTACCTGTAACACTTGTGCTGGTAAATGGGAGGCCTCCAAAACCCACTGTAACTACATGTAGGTGCCCCCTTCACCCCTAAGAGCGATGGTAGTGTTGTACATTTGTGGGTAGTGGGTTTTGGGGGAGGGGGGTTGGGGGCTCAGCACCCGTGGTAAGGGAGCTATGCATGTGGGAGCGTTGTCTGAAGTCCACCGCACTGCCCAGTTGGTGTCCTGGCATGTCAGGGGGGTGAGTGTACTACGAATTGTGGCCCCTCCCACAACCAAATGGCTCGAATTAGGACGTTTTTGAGCTGGGCGTTTTTAGTTTCCATTATCGTTAAAAAAAACAAACGCCCAGCTGAAAAACGTCCATTTTTTTGAAAATACGGTCTGCCCGCCTCTTCACATACCCGTTTTCGGACATAGACGCCCATGGAGATAGGCGTTCGAGTTCGATTATGCCCCTCCACGTCTTATTTTGTCTCTTTACTTTATAGCAATGATTCCTCAGAAAAGCTGAAAACGAATTCCACACTGTACCTACAATTCCAATACAGTCCAATTTACTTAGCAACATATCATGATCAATGACATCAGATGCTGATGAAAGATCCAGTTACAGCAACAATGCACAACATCCTTGATCTCGAACCAGTTGAAATTCCATAAGTGATGGTAAACATGTCTCAGTGCTAAAATATTTCCTGAAACCCAATTGCTGAGAATCTAAAATAGTAACCCCCTTGTTTACAAAGCCGAAAGGCATTGCCAACACAGCCCATTCAAAGTGAATGAGCTGTGCCGGCAGTACCACTCCACCAGCCACTAGTGCGGCTTTGTAAACAGGGGCCTAAGTCTTGCTACATAACCTTGAAGTTGAGTCACCACTAAAGATTCAGTTTTACCGAAAAAGGTATACTGGCAACAGATCTCTAATTGGAACAGAGGTACAATGGTTTAAATATGTCTTTCAACAGTGTAATCATACTATCAGGAATAAATCCATATGTAAACATTAGAAAAAGGAAGTTAGCCCTTCAGTTGCTTCAAAGGGTAGATGTTTAAACCACATTTCAGGATACAGGTCTAAATCACAGAAACCTTTATCGAACTTAGGGGCCCTTTACTAAGCGGCAGTAATCCCACCGTGGGCTTACTGATTACCAATCTGGAGCCACCACCGGCCCAACATGGCCGCCAGCGGTAGTTCCACCCCCACTACACGGCATTTCCGGCTATGCAGAAATGTTAAAAAAAATATTTCCGCAGGGGCTAACCTGGTGGTAAGCGGGCAGCACCCTCAATGGGTGGTGGTAACTGCTCCCTCTCCGCATGGCCACATGGTAAGTGAAATCTTACTGCATTGCCATTTCTTTTTTTGGCCTTTTACCCACTGCAGTAAAAAGGGCCTCAACGAGCGGCAAAAACGACCCCCGCCACTAACGCAGGGCCCTTTTTACCTCAGCTTAGTCAAGGACCCCTAAGGGCCCTTTAACTCTGCTGTATGCCAAGCAGAGCAGCTAGACTTCTCTTTAACATATTTCAAAGGGGCCAAGTGATCATACCACTGCACAGTTTGGTATTCCAGTCATTAATCATAACCTTCAAGTTTCGTTTATCAAATGTCTTAAACAACAAAGCATCATTAGATTTAAATGAAGTTATATCGAATTGCGTCCTCCTCCACACGCTCTTCCTCTTTATACAGTTTCTATAATCTCCCTTTAATATGGGCAAAAATTCCATTTTATAATGATGATCTAAATCAGGGATGAAACTGTCAAATCTTTCAGTCTACCTGACTGAAGTAAAGCTGATAAAACCAAAACAGCATCCAAAGCATGTCCAGCCGCATGAGTAGCTGTAGTTGGAGACCAATGTAGATCCAATGAAGTCAGCAAATCTTTAAAATAATTTGCAAAAGGATTATCAAAGTCATCCGGTTGCAGATTGAAATTTCCCGATATGATGTTATTATGAGATTGTAAACAATGAGATGCAATTAATTCAGCTAGTTGATCCAAAGAAGCCAAAGAGGTGTGAATCTTAAATCAGAAGGGCAAACAGAGAGGCTTTTCACTGTCAACAGAATGCTGAAATGGCAGTGTTTGCTTATGATATTAAGTTTATGACGTGTTTAAAAAAAATCTTTTCCACTTTACTCTCAGGGTTGTAGCCATTTGTATACTTGCTCTTAGGTGGACGGATTGAACTGGTTAATGCTGTACGTTGTATTAATCAGCCAAATCTGAAATCCTTGCCCTTGGTAAACCCTCAATTTGGCTGCTTTTGTTTGGCTAATTCTGTACGTGTGATACTGTATGGACAGCTTTTAGCAGGACAGTGTGGATGGAGGGAAAGATTTGTAAACAGAAAAGGAGGCAAGGATCCAAAACCTCATGGACGTCGAAACAGCAACAAGGAAGTGAGGCCAAACTGATTACCTGTCTAACATCAATTCAAGAATGGACTAAACACAACAAACTTTACCTGAACCCAAGTAAAACCGCGCTTCTCTGGGTCCCTAACACAAGTGGATACATACCTGACATCAAAATCCCTTTTGGGAAGTACAAACTCCCCCTCAAATCACAAGTCAGGAACCTTGGAATACTACTACTACTACTACTATTTAGCATTTCTATAGCGCTACAAGGCGTACGCAGCGCTGCACAAACATAGAAGAAAGACAGTCCCTGCTCAAAGAGCTTACAATCTAATAGACAAAAAATAAAGTAAGCAAATCAAATCAATTAATGTGTACAGGAAGGAGGAGAGGAGGGTAGGTGGAGGCGAGTGGTTACAAGTGGTTACGAGTCAAAAGCAATGTTAAAGAGGTGGGCTTTCAGTCTAGATTTAAAGGTGGCCAAGGATGGGGCAAGACGTAGGGGCTCAGGAAGTTTATTCCAGGCGTAGGGTGCAGCGAGACAGAAGGCGCGAAGTCTGGAGTTGGCAGTAGTGGAGAAGGGAACAGATAAGAAGGATTTATCCATGGAGTGGAGTGCACGGGAAGGGGTGTAGGGAAGGACGAGTGTGGAGAGATACTGGGGAGCAGCAGAGTGAGTACATTTATAGGTTAGTAGAAGAGTTTGAACAGGATACGAAAACGGATAGGGAGCCAGTGAAGCGACTTGAGGAGAGGGGTAGTATGAGTAAAGCGACCCTGGCGGAAGATGAGACGGGCAGCAAAGATTTGAACCGATTGGAGAGGGGAGAGGTGACTAAGTGGGAGGCCAACAAGAAGCAGATTGCAGTAGTCTAAATGAGAGGTGACAAGGGTGTGGATGAGGGTTTTGGTAGAGTGCTCGGAAAGAAAGGGGCGGATTTTACGGATGTTGTAAAGAAAGAAACGACAGTTCTTGGCGATCTGCTGGATATGATCAGAGAAGGAGAGAGAAGAGTCAAAGATGACCCCAAGGTTCGAGCTGAGGAGACAGGGAGAATGAGAGAGCCATCAACAGAAATAGAAACGGGGGGAGTGGGAGGTGGGTTTGGGGGAAAAATGAGAAGCCTCGGTTTTGGTCATGTTTAATTTCAGGTGGCGTTGAGACATCCAGACAGCAATGTCAGACAAACACGCTGAAACTGAATATAGTAACATAGTAGATGACGGCAGAAAAAGACCTGCACGGTCCATCCAGTCTGCCCAAGATAAACTCATGTGTATACCTTACCTTGATTTGTACCTGTCTTTCTCAGGGCACAGACCGTATAAGTCTGCCAGCAGTTTTTCCTGCCTCCCACCACCTGTCCCGCCTTCCATCACTGGCTCTGGCACAGACCGTATAAGTCTGCCCTCCCCTATCCTCGCTCCCAACCACCAACCCCTCTTTCCCCCCACCTGCTCTGCCACCCAATTGTAGCTAAGCTTCTGAGGATCCATTCCTTCTGCACGGATTCCTTTATGCACATCCCACGCATGTTTGAATTCCGTTACCGTTTTCATCGCCACCACCCTCCCGCGGGAGGGCATTCCAAGCATCCACCACCCTCTCCGTGATTCAGTTAGATTCAGCACTTACTCTGATTCCCCAAATCTAAGCAATCTTCAAGAGCTGCTTCTACTATTTGTGACAGCTATGCTGCCTCTCTCCGTACATTGAGAAGGTAAATCTTATCCCAGTTGTGCATGCCATGATAATATCAAGACTGGATTACTGCAACAGCTTCAGTTGATTTAGAATGCTGCTGCAAGACTTGTAGAAGATTGCAAGTGACGTGACCACATCACACCATTTTTACAAAAACTTCATTGGCTACCAGTACAATGCAGGGTTAAATTTAAAACTCGAGTACTTGAAGAACAGGATGACCCTCTACATACCGCCAAGTACACTAAGGTCCTCTCAAGGGCTTCTCCAGAAGACATTACACAATGTGATACCCGCAAGCGAGCCTTCTCCAGAGTAGCCCCCACACTGGAATGTACTGCCTGAAAGGCTCCGCTTAACATAAGACTATCTCTACTTCAGGAAGCAGATGAAAGTTTGGCTCTTCAACCAGGCCTTTAATGGAAGAAGTAATTAACTTGTTAATCTCACTCACACACAAAAGGAGTAACACGGGTACTCATACTGCAGCAGGAGATGTTTATCCACTCCTACTCTAGCTGATATAATATTTAACCATCTCTTTGACCTCCTGTGTACCTTTCTTTAATTTACTCACCTTATTTTCTAACTCCTCTTACTCTCTTATCTATCTATATGTTTATTTATTTATTAGGATTTATTTACCTCCTGTTTGAAGGAATTAACTCAAGGCAGTGTAGAGTAATATGAGCAATAGGCAATTACAGCAGTAAAAATATTCAAATAACAATACAAACGTGGCATGGTATACTAATTACAATGTCAGCACAATATGTAATAGAACATTTTAATTGACAGTGAAGGGTAAAGCAAAGATGTAACATATAGATAGGTAAGAGAGTAAGAAGAGTTAGAAAGTAAGGTGACTGATTTAAAGAAAGTTGCACATGAGGTCAGAGAGATGGTTAAATATTATCTTAGCTAGGGTAGGAGTGGATAAACATGTCCTGCAGCAGTATATGCAGCCCAAGTCACTCCTTGTGTGTATGAGTGTGATTAACAAGTTAGTTACTTCTTCCATTAAAGGCCTGGTTGAAGAGTCAAGCTTTCACCTGCTTCCTGAAGTAGAGATAGTCTTGTGTTAAGCGAAGCCTTTCAGGCAGTGCATTCCAGTGTGGGAGCTACTCCGGAGAAGGTTCACTTGCGGGTATCACACTGTGTAATGTCTTTTGGACAAGGTGTGGTTAGTGATAGTCCTGGGAGGACCTTAGAGTCCTTGGCGGTGTGTGGAGGATCTTCCTATCTTTAGGTACTCAGGGGCCATTTCCCTTTCAGACCTTGAAGATCAGACATAAGAGTTTAAATTTAACCCTGTATTGTACTGGTAGCCAATGAAGCATTTGCTAAAATGGTGTGATTCGGTCAAGTCACCTTCAACTTTCTAGGAGTCTTGCTACTGCATTCTGCATGAACTGGAACTGGTGCAAGCTCTTTGTAGTCAGATCATTGTATAGTGCATTGCAGTAATCCAGTCTTGATGTTATCATGGCATGCACAACTGGGAAAAGATTTACCTTCTCGATGTAAGGAGAGAGGCAGCGAAGCTGTCGCAAATAGTAGAAGCAGCTCTTGAAGGTTGCTTGGATTTGGGGAATCAGAATAAGTGTTGAATCTAACTGTATTCCAAGGTTCCTGACTTGTGATTTGAGGGAGAGTTCATACTTCCCAAAAGGGATTTTGATGTCAGGTATGTATCCACTTGTGTTAGGGACCCAGAGAAGTTCGGTTTTACTTGGGTTCAGGCAAAGTTTGTTGATGACGCCTCCGTGAGGACTTACGTATTGAAGCATCATTGGAAGTTCCACTATTAAGGAATCTGCTGGACATTTATGATGAATTATCATCTAGGAGAAGATTCTCCCCTGTATGTCTCTCATTGGAGGGTAGGCTCCATGGTATAGAAGGCAATTGATTGTTTAAATAGCATACAGGAGAAGCAGATTTATTATGTGAGGAAATGGCTATAGCGCTCTATAGATGTTAAGATGTGCAGTAGGAATGGATCCTCAGAAACTTAGCTGAAATTGGGTGGCGGAGCAGGTGGGGGAAGAGAGGTTGGTAGTTGGGAGGCGAGGATAGTGGAGGGCAGACTTATACGGTCTGTGCCAGAGCCGGAGGTGGGAGGCGGACTGGTGGGTTGGGAGGCAGGAAATACTGCTGGGCAGACTTGTACGGTCTGTGCCCTGAAAAGGCAGGTACAAATCAAGGTAAGGTATACACATATGAGTTTATCTTGTTGGGCAGACTGGATGGACCATGCAGGTCTTTTTCTGCCGTCATCTACTATGTCTATGTTACTATATAAGTGATTTTATATAATGTAATGTGTGAAAGAGAGTGAATGATTGTGTTAATGATCTATTTATGACAGTGCATACCAGTGTGGGAGCTACTCCGTGTGGTCTTCTTCATTATTCTCCATCATCAAAACAATTTTTTGGGATCCCTGTCCATATATTCTATGTTTCACTTTTTTCAGTATCATTTCATTTTGTTGTATATGTATGTATGGAGAGTATGTAGTGATTTATGCCTTCGCTTACATATTTATTATAGATATCGTTGTTAGCAGCTTTAGTGCTTTTTTTCATCTGATCTACAAGGTACTTTTTTCTACAGATAATACTAGGTATGTCCTCTATATTTATACTTTATTATGTTGTGTATTTATTCCATGCCTTGTCCTCATTATCTCTATGTGGTATAATTTCATATTTTATCATATATTTTTTATTATATATACTTTGCATCTTTCATTCTGATGTTTTATTTGTCTAAATTTGTACAAGAAATTGTATATGGATGTTCAAGTTTTATTCATGTTTTTAATCATAATGTATTTTTATGCATGTCCTTGTATATTATATTATTTTATAGACCCTGACGCAGGCCTCACGGCCGAAACACGTCACGTGTCGGTCATTTCTGCTACTGTCAATAAAGACCTTGTTCAGGAAGACACTCATTGTGAGAGGACTCTTTTGGATCCACTGTGTGTTTTGTCTTTAAGATAGGTGCCAGCTCTGTTAGGGGGACTTTTACAAAGCATGCTACCTGTTTTAGTGCGCGCTGATTAGCGCGCACTAAACACTAGAGACGCCCATAGAAATATATGAGCATCTCTAACATTTAGCGCGTGCTTATTTTAGCGCCAGCAAAGGTATTGGTGTTTTAGGAGATGGTTCTGTACTAGTACTGTCCGAGTTGTGATTTGAATTGCTTTCCGATTCGTTTTTGGCGGATTGATTCAAATTGATTTTTGTAAAATAGAGGCTATTTGGTACCATTTTAAAACCTTCTGTTCTTCACCAGCAGCAAGCAGCAACTCCTACCCGCTGCTAATGCTGACCCCGAGCCTCCCCTCTGATGTAACTTACTGGCCCCATGACCAGCCAATGGCAAAAAAACACTCCTGAGAGCGAAGGGTTGCTGGTTTAATGGATGCACAGCAGGGGCGTAGGCAGACACCCAATTTTGGGTGGGCCTGGGCCCAAGATGGGTGGGAAGAACTCCGCCCTGTCGCACGAGTGATTTGGTCTCTCCCTCTCTTGCCTGCATACCATATGTTCTCTTAAATGTCCCCCTCCCCCCATACCTTTTAAATAGCAGATTTTCACTGGCAGCAAGCAGCAAATAATACACACTGCTCATGTTGGCTCCACAGCCTTCCCTCTGATGCAACTTCCTGTTCCGCATAGGTGGGAATACATCAGAGGGAAGGCTGGAATGCAGGAAGGACAGGAATTTTCAGCTGGTGGGGCTTGGGAATCCCTGCTAGACACTTCATAGGTGTCCTGCGACTGGGTGGGCCTGAGCCCAAATTAGGTGGGCCTGGGCCCACCCAGGCCCACCCTTAGCTTTGCCACTGATGCATAGGTAGGTGTGGCTGAGCAGTGTGTGGTTTGTTGGTTGGACTTGCAGGGTGCATGAGGGTGGACTGCGCACCATGGCCTGATGGGTGAGTCATGGGCATGAGGAAAACAGTTGTTGGTAAGACATTTACTGCTAAGCCCCTAAAAATGTTCTGAAATGTGAGGTTTAAATTGTATATTTATGTATATTCAAATAGCATAGGTGTTGCAGTTGCCATTTTACATGTAAAGTAATTACCATTTTCTGGCATGTAGAAAAACCATTTCTAAAGTTGCCCTCCATGCATGGTATTTTCTATCCAAAAAGTGGCTTTGGTAAAATCAGGTGCACATGGGGGTCAAAGTGGCACCAGAGACAGCAGGGCAGGAGGGGACTAGAAATCTCTTCTGCCTGATTTGGAACACAAAGGTTCACTGGACTTGGTGGAGGGCGGACATGACACTTATAAAGGGGGACTTTTCTGATTCTCTGGGAGTGGTAAGTTTTCGGATAGCTCTGAACTCTCCGGTAGCCCCTCCCTATGTGCTTTGGAAAGGGGCTATAGCGGGGATGTTTGTTTCTTTATTAGATTATTAATATATTGCCTTTCTGTGGTACAACCAAAGCGGTTTACATATTATATACAAGTACTTTTTCTGTCCCTAGTGGGCTCACAATCGAAGATGTGCTTTGTTGGGAAGATCTGTAGGGAGTGGGTCTTTTACAAGCACACTAGTGGTTTTAGTGCACACACTAACACGCTAAATGCTAGAGATGCCCATAGAAATATATGGGTGTCCCTAATGTTTATGTGTGCTTATTTTTAGCGCGCACTAGAAATGCTAGTGCACCTTTGTAAAAGGACCCCTTAAAGCTTTAGTTGTATAATACTCTGTATTTGTTCATACCGATATTGGTGATCGCCTGTACGGTACTATGTAAGCCACATTGAGCCTGCAAATAGGTGGAAAAATGTGGGATACAAATGTGACAAATAATAATAATATGGTTCTTTAAGATAGATTCCAGCACTGTTAGGGGGTCTTTTACAAGGCATGCTGGTGGTTTTACATAAGTACATAAGTAATGCTATACTGGGAAAAGACCAAAGGCCCATCAAGCCCAGCATCCTGTCCTCGACAGCGGCCATCCAGGTCAAGGGCACCTGGCAGCTTCCCAACGTACAAACATTCTATACATGTTATTCCTGAAATTATGGATTTTTTCCAAGTCCATTTAGTAGCGGTCTATGGACTATGCATTTATTAGTGCACGCTAAACGCTAGAGACACCCATAGAAATATATGAGCATCTCTAACGTTTAGCGCGTGCTTATTTTAGCGTGCACTAAAAACGCTAATGCACCTTTGTAAAAGGACCCCTTGGTGCTTGAGTATCCCAGTATAGAGCAAACATGCTCACTTAGCCAGGGAGGGATAATTTGCATTGAGCTTAACATCCCCAATAATTTTGAAAAATTGGCATCTTTGTTCTTTAGTATTTCTCTTTTCCCGGTGTACCATAGATTTTTCTCGTACTAGTTCCACATGAGATTCTTGTAGGTTGCATGTTCTGTGTGCCAGATGTTCTGTCTTCCCAGCACTTTTCAAGGTGGACCCTCAAGTTCTTGCATCTGCACCTGTCTTTGGGGTGATTTCATTCTGTAGAGGGGAACTCAAGGTTACGTGTTCCAAGTTAGATGGCTGCTGCTAAGGGGGGGAATTTTATAGATGGCACCAGAGTTAGATGCTGGGAAGATCTGTGCTACATTAGTATTCAAATCGTGACTTCACATAAATATAACACACCTAATCTACTCAGTTCCATAGTAGCCTTAAAGTACTGAATCGGATCGGAAAATCGTTCATATGAGTGAATCAATTTGAAAACCTTTTGCTGAATCGGACAGCACTAGTTTGTACCCTTCCTTGCACTTGCCCATAGCAACAGGGAGATTCCCTGAACCTTTTTATTTTTGTTTTGTACTTGCTTGGCAATAGGTAACTAAAATTAGGAAAAACACTTTAATAAGCTCTAATGTTGTGTAAGCAGTTCGCTAGTATAACGTCATACTGGATCTCTCTATACATGACTTCTGAAAAACTGTCTAGTTGATCTCATAATACTGATGTGCAACTTTGTCTTTCTATACTTTTCACATTGGCCTGTAAAAGATAACACGCTACCTGCAAAATATTTACAAAGGTTTTTTTTTTTTAAACCCCACAGAGGCCTAAGAATAGCGAGGCCTTTTTTCCTCTACGAAATCCAAACTCAAATTTTACTGAAGGTCTGGAGGCTTAATCTATCCATTCAGGTTTGCAGCCATGTACAGGCTGGATTTAATGCTGAAGCTTCTTATGTAATTGAACATATCGTTGAAATAATTCACACTAACCTACAGGTTTAAAAGCTTGTGCAAATTGTTGCTATTAAATTAATATATTTTTATTCCATTCACCTCTTGGCACATTTTGTTTATGCCTTACTCCTGCCTGTGGGTGGCCATATAATTTATTCATTTTTGATGTTTAAAAGGAGGGCAATTATAGACCGGTGAGTCTGATGTCGGTGCCGGGGAAAATGGTAGAGGCTATTATTAAAAACAAAATTACAGTGCACATCCAAGGACATGGATTACTGAGACCAAGTCAGCACGGCTTTAGTGTGGGGAAATCTTGCCTGACCAATTTACTTCAATTCTTTGAAGGAGTAAACAAACATGGACAAGGGGAGCCGGTTGATATCGTGTATCTGGAAGGCATTTGATAAGGTACCTCATGAAAGGCTACAGAGGAAATTGGAGGGTCATGGGATAGGAGGAAATGTCCTATTGTGGATGAAGGATAGGAACAGAGAGTGGGGTTAAATGGGCAGTATTCACAATGGAGAAGGGTAGTTAGTGGGGTTCCTCAGGGGTCTGGCTAGGACCCGCTGCTTTTTAATATATTTATAAATGATTTAGAGATGGGAGTAACTAGCGAGGTAATTAAATTTGCTGATGACACAAAGTTATTCAAAGTCGTTAACTCGCGAGAGGATTGTGAAAATGACAGAAGGACCTTAACGAGACTGGGAGACTGGGCGGCTAAATGGCAGATGACGTTTAATGTGAGCAAGTGCAAGGTGATGCATGTGGGAAAAAAGAACCCGAATTATAGCTACGTCATGCAAGGTTCCACGTTAGGAGTTACGGACCAGAAAGGGATCTGGGTGTCGTCATCGATAATACACTGAAACCTTCTGCGGCTAGGAAAGCGAATAGAATGTTGGGTATTTTAGGAAAGGTATGGAAAACAGGTGTGAGGATGTTATAATGCCGTTGTATTGCTCCATGGTGCGACTGCACCTTGAGTATTGTGTTCAATTCTGGTCGCCACATCTCAATAAAGATATAGTAGAACTGGAAAAGGTGCAGCGAAGGGCAACGAAAATGATAGCGGGGATGGGACGACTTCCCTATAAAGAAAGACTAAGAAGGCTAGGGCTTTTCAGCTTGGAGAAGAGACGGCTGAGGGGAGACATGATAGAGGTATATAAAATAATGAGTGAAATGGAACAGGTGGATGTGAAGCGTCTGTTCACACTTTCCAAAAATACTAGGACTAGGGGCATGCGATGAAACTACAGTGTAGTAAATTTAAAACAATCGGAGAAAATGTTTCTTCACCCACGCAGTAATTAAACTCTGGGAATTCGTTGCCGGAGAACGTAGTGAAGGGCGGTTAGCTTGGCAGAGTTTTTAAAAGGGGTGGACGGTTTCCTACTAAACCGCTACTAAATAGACTTGGGGAAAATCCACATTTCAGGAATAACATGTATAAAATGTTTGTACGTTTGGGTAGCTTGTCAGGTGCCCTTGACCTGGATTGGCCGCTGTCGGGGGGACAGGATGCTGGGCTCGATGGACCTTTGGTCTTTTCCAGTAGGGCATTACTTATGTACTTATAGAAGTGGGCTTCAAGCCTGCAGTGGACAAAAGGTGCATGTAAAAAGAAAGCTTAATTGGATCATCTTTTTAAAATGTACCTTTTACTAAAGCGCACTAGCAGATTTAGCATGCACTAACAATTAAGAGCGTGCCAAACTCTAAGGTATAAATGGGCTTCTTAACATTTAGCACATCCTAAATCCATTAGCGCACCTTAGTTAAAGGTCACCCTAGTTTTACTCCAGTGGGTTAGGAGATGAATTGGAGGTCATCAGGCTCTTCACTCACCTACACTGCACAGTGGTAGCACCCAAATTTAAGAGAAAAAAAAGGACAGAATTTCACAGCAGCTACATTTCAAAAACACACTTCAGAACAAACAGTGATGAGCTCAAAACAGTCTGCAGTTTTACCTGGGGAAAAGATTCTTCTGAATAGCCTGCAGGCCTCTGTGCTCTAATGAGCATAAAAACATTCCCCATTTTACCTGGGGAGATGATTAGTCTAACTCTGTAATATAACTAGATCTTTTCTTCTAAGAGGGAGCATAATCAACCAGGCTGTTAGCTTGGAGAAGGCTCTACAGTGTAACGGACCTTTCGCCTATTCCAGGGAATGCAGACAGGATTAGCACCACTCATTCTCACCACTACATACCCACAGAGATGCCATGCTAGCCAATTCCAGGCTGGAGACTTTGCAACAGTCCTGGATTTCCTATCACCCCATTATGGTGCATTATGGGACTTGCAGTACTTATTTCAATGGGCAGGACCAGGCACTTCAAATCCCACACTGCTTTGGGACGTAAGTTTAAAACCAGGACTGGCCAAAAAAAGGTCTCCAGCCTGGAACAGGGTAACTTGACATGTCTGTTTCCACCAATTTTTCTCTCCTCACAGCTTGCTCCACCCCCTTCTCTCTCTCCTCTCTCTCTCTCTCTCTCTCTATATATATATATATATCTCACCATCACCACGCTCTGTCCAGCATTACAGTGTTCTCTGTCACCCCCAATCTTATTCTCCTCACTACTCTCTCTTTCTCTTACCGCCAATCTCATCCCACCACTTTTCTTCATCTATCACACCCTCACAGCTCATACCCCCCACACACTTTTTTCTCTCCTTAAAACTTGGCCATACTCCCACTTTGTTTCTCTTTTCCTCTCTCACACAGACCTGTCCACATTCTCTCAGCCTTATCTCCACCTCAGCTTGTCCCCATCACTCTCTCATTCCTCCAGCTCTTCACTATTCTCTCTCCCTCCAGGCAATCTGTCCTCTGCTCTACTTTAACTCTCTCTCTCCTCTCCTCCTCTCACCTTACTGCTGCTGCCCCCCATCTCCTAGCCCACGCAGGCTTTTTGCCCACCACAGCTGATTCCTGCAGGAGTAACATTTCATGAGGAAATTGCTATTATTTTCTTTGTTGTAGATTAGAGGTTGAAAATCACTTCCTCACTTAATTTCTCTGTCAGCAAACAATCCTGGATTTTAGCTGAGGAGGATTTGCAAAACTATATGTAGCAGGATGACCATAATGTGCCCTCCCATTACAAGTCATGGAAGGTGAGCCAGCCTGCCAAGCAGTGGATGTCTCCTCCTACAGTTTTGGAGGGAAGAAAGACAAGCCTTGCATACAGGAACTGGACATCTTTTTCTCTCCAACATCCAGGGAAGTAGAAAAGGTTGTATGAGGCCAAGGGGGGCTCAGGCACAGTCTGGGGAAACAGCGTCCCTTAGGGAAGGCTTGGAAGTGTTGCTGGCCCATTGGCCAGTTAAACTTTACCAAGCTACAAACTTAAATTGGTTAAAATAGGGGATAAGGAGGAGCTTCAGATCCACAATTTTCTAGGTTGGAAAGATTATCCACAGAGTCCAGTACCAGAGGAGCCCAGGGCAAAGAGAAGTGCCTGGAACTCCGTCTGCCTGGAGAGCGGGAAAGAGAGTCTCAGTGCAGTGATTGGGACATGTTTCCTAGCCCCCTCCTATTTTTATGCCTGAGAAGATCCAGAGCTGTGGAGGAAGGGACCTGTAGCTGTATCCCAAGTGCATCTCTCACCTCCCAGATGGGTGGCATGCTTTTTCTATTTCTATGAATGTTCTTTGATGTTTGCCATCTTGGGGTAGAGAGCAAATATTCTCCAGTTTATATCCCCACTTAGGAGGTGTTTGTTGCTGTATTCTTGAGAGCCAGAAGGGTTTGGATTTGCCTAAACCTTGAGAGCACTGTACACTGATGTGCCTGTTCTATGAAATGGAGGAGTAGCCTCAGTGGCGTAGGAAGGGGGGGCGGTCCGCCCCGGGTGCACGCCGCTGGGGGGTGTCGGCTCCGCGCTGGTGCACTGCCCTCTCTGCCCCCGGAACAGTGTACTTCTGTTCCGGGACAGAGAGAGCAGTGAACCAGCGTGGAGCCGACACACCCCAGCAACGTGCAGTCGGGACGGATCGGCCCTCCCGCCCGTCCCTCGCCGCAGATATGCGCTCCGGGGGGGTGCGCTCCAGCGGGAGGAGGGTGCGCCGTGCTGCACCCGGGGGGGGGGGGGTGCGCAGCAGCGACCCGCCCCGGGTGTCAGCTCCCCTCGCTACGGCTCTGAGTAGCCTAATGGTTAGTGCAGTGGGCTTTGATCCTGGTGACCTGGGTTTAATTCCTACTACAGCTGCCTGGGCAAGTCAGGTGCAAAAATCTAGATTGTGAGCCCTCTAGGGACAGAGAAAGTATCTGCATATAATATGTACAGCACTGTGTATGTCTAGTAGTGCAGTTCCAAACAACCTGGAGAAAAAACATTGAAAGTAGCAGAAGAGTGAGGCACCTAGTTCAGGTCCCCAAGAAGGTAGTAGAGACATATGCCACAGGAGTTCTTCAGGCCCAAGAACTTCAATACTCTATGGTCCAACGCAGTAAACCTTGTGTTAAAGCTGTGCACTAAAGCTCAGTGCATTTTTTCTCAAAACGTGCAAAGAAAAATATTTGCATCCCAGTTTAGTAACCAAATAGTGTACTAATTAACTGTGTGCAAAACATGTACACAAAGATGGATTAGCACAGTGGAGGCCTAGATGGGTCTGCACTAGTGGCAGCTATATTTCGCATTCAAAATTGGCAACAGGGCCGTGCCTAGGGTCTCTGGTGCCCCCCTGCAGACTATCAGTTGGCGCCCCCCCCCCCCTCCATCTAGCACAGCAGGAAAGAAGGGAGCAGTCAAGTAAGCCAGACCTCAGGAAAAAATAGCACTGTATGTATCCCTCATTGATAAGTCTCTGACTCTAAAGTTTAGCAATTTCATTAAAGCAAAATGTATTTTCATAACACTTCAAAGATTTCCAACTCAAAATAGGAATGCTAATTCAAAATGTGAGCAAAGTCCTCTTAGTTTCCAAAGATTCTTTTTCTAATCTCCTTTGCACCAAAGGATATAATTCAGATCAAACATTTATCTCTGATCAACTATCGCAGATCAAATATTTATTTCAGATCAAATATTAAGGTTTCCTTGCTTACAGTCACTTAAATCTACCTAGCCTTTATATAGCTTATATGATTTAAACACTCTTAAACTGAAATTCACCCTTTTCTATTCTTCATAAACTTCAAGTAATCCTGAAATATTCAGATCCTTTTCTCACTAGAGAAACTTCAATCTCCACCAACCTCTTTTCATTCATATTTTCTCATTTACCACATAATCAGGCACTCTTTTATAATTTCAGTCAACACACACAGTAACTCACAGCTGCATGTCTCTCTTGGCCAAACCGATGGTCAGTTGCTGTCTCACTCTGTTCCCTTCTGGGCAGATTTCTAACAGAAGCTGATCATCCAATCAGAGAGCTCTATTTGAATGCAGATTAACATACAGACACTCATGGGAATTTTTAGTGAAAAACACTAGATAAACCCTTCGTTTTTGGATCAAACTCCACACTTTTGATCAGAGCCATGACCTAACATTAAGGCTGTAAACATTCCATCATTTTTTATCCATAAATATGCAAATGAGAACCTCCCAAAAATGGACTAATTTGCATATGATTTAAACAAATCTGAGCATATGACAACCAAGTACAGACTCCCAGCACCTGAATTCTGCAATTAGATTTAATGCAAATACTTAAAACTTATTTTTAGCACTTTTAAAATTTCAGGTTCTCTTTAATTTGAATGCTGTTCAAGCTCTGAAGCTCACCCTGAGTGAGGAATTATCACCAAACCAAAGCATATATAGCAATCTGGTTGCATTCTCTCAAATAACTTGAAGAGCCTGCCTGCCTCAGTGAATACTGCTGCGTTGCTTTCACTTCCAGTTTGCCATGAAAAGGCGGGCAGGGGAGATAGGAGAATCACAACTTCAGGTAAAAGATTTTGCAAGTGAGCGGAAGGCAGGGCAGCGGCGCCCCTCGAAGGCAGGCGCCCCCCTGCCTTGCTTACCCTGCTTACTGCATCGGCACGGCCCTGATTGGCAAATATGTTCATGTGCCGGAATGGTGTTCTGTGCATAGGTATTGCTGGTATTTAAAAGAATGATATCAGCACTTGGAGTTGAGTGTACATACATGTGGGCATGTGCTCAGATGCTGTTCTCCCAGTTCTAAATCATACCAGTCTTTACATATAACATCTCCTTCGCAAAATGACAGGTACTTAGCTAATGCAAAATTGTAACCAGTACTCTTATAACGAATATTCAATTAATGTAAAGGAAATGCCTTTAGATTGTTCCAATCACTCATATAGTATCCACTAAGGGATACTTCAAAGGTGAATATATATGGAAATCTACATCACTGGGTCATTTCGAATCACCACATTAAAATCAATAAACAGTGTTCAAGTGTTCAAAAGCAAAATTATTCATAATATATGCGATAATACAATAAAGTACTGCTATATATAAAAGAGGAGTACTGAAAAATCACTTATAGTGCACTGTGTGTCACAGTAACCTTTTCAAGCCCTTTAAACAGAGGGCTTTATTCTCTCACAAACTATCATATTGATGCCCTTTCAATTATCATGGAAGTTGCCCAACCACCCTGAGGTTGACAGCCTGTGTACTTTGAAGCCAATTCGGCTCGAATTGGAGGTGCCACCTAATTCCTTGATATGGTCTTTTGAGACAAACCCTGCGGTTGGACGATTTCCATGATAATTGAAGGGGCATCGATATGAGGGTTTGTGAGAGAATAAAACTGTTTAGAGGGCTTGAAAAGATTACTGTGACACACAGTGCACTATAAGTGATTTTTCAGTACTCCTGTTTTATATATAGCAGTGCTTCATTGTATTATCGCATATATTATGAATGATTTTGCTTTTGGACACTTGAACACTGTTTATTGATTTTAATGTGGTGGTTCGAAATGACACAGTGATGTAGATTTCCATATATATTCACCTTTGAAGTGTCCCTTAGTGGATACTGTATGAATGATTGGAACAATCTAAAGGCATTTCCTTTATATTAATTGAATATTCGTTATAGGAGTACTGGTTACAATTTTGCATTAGCTAAATACCTGTCATTTTGCGGAGGCTATTCTCTTCATAAATGTGTGGTCCAGTGCATTCCCTTTATAGTCACAGCACTTCCCCGTTAGCTGCTCATCCTCTGCTTTCTTATTTTCATCAGTGCACTTCTAGAAATTAAGAAAAATCTTGTAGTTCTTTATGCTCACAGAAGGAAGAAAGAGACATGAAATCCCTATTCATGCCTGCCACAGAAAAATGAGCCTGCTCTTTACTCCTCCTAAGCCCTGGCATTAGAAAACCGTGCATTCATCCTTCCTGTCTTTTGTGCACTTCTTTGTGTCTGGGTTTAATAGCTAATTCTTTCATTTCTGTGCCCTTTACATGAGCTGTGCACTGAGGTCAGCGAGAGGGTTTGTGCACAGTTTCCTCGTGCACAGATCACCTTTTTGCATTGGACGGTTGTAGTAGCACAAAACATTGTGCACAGAAGCTTTGCTAAACTGTGCACAAAGCCTCTGGCATTTCATTACATCGGTCTCTATGTCTTTTGCATTTTGTGATTTATCACCTATTTATGGGGCCCTTTTACTAAGCTGCGTAAGGCTCTACGCGTGCCTAATGCATGCCAAAATGGAGCTATCACATGGCTCGTGTGATAATTTCATTTTTGGCGTGCGTCCGATACGCGCGGACGAAAAATAATTTTTGTTTTTGGACGCTTGCCAAGTGACATTTGGCACATGTAGGTCATTACCACCCGCTTACCGCATGAGACTTTACCTCTAGGTCAATGACTGGCGGTAAGGTCGCAGACCCAAAATGGACGCGTAACAATTTTGATTTTGCTGCACATCCATTTTCAGCAAAAAGTTTTAAAAAGGGCTTTTTATAGACACGTTGAAAAATGGATCGGCACATGCCCAAAACCCGTGCCTACACTACCGCAAGCCATTTTTCAGCACACCTTAGTAAAAGGACCCCTATGTGTTTTTGCTTTTCTATTATATTTTCAGTACTGCTTTGTGTTTATGTTAAGAGTTTAGGTGTAACTTTGGACTTGGCATCTTCTGTGGAGTCTTATGGAAAATATCTTACTGCAGCTTCTTACTTCAGACTGAGATTGTGCAGATTATTGAAGATAAATATTACACCTGATGATTTTTGCGTAGTCCTCAAGCTTTAATTCTTGTGGGATTGGATTACTGCAATTCATGATTGCTTAGGGACCCTTTTACGAAGGCACATTAAAAGGTGGCCAGCGGTAGCTGTAGCACGTGGTTTTTCCATGCGCTCTGGCCACTTCTTAGCATGGCTGCAAAAAAGCTGATTTTCCATTTATGGGCAATAATGGCCAGGCGCTAAGTTCAAAATTAGCACCTGGCCATCTACCACTTGAGCCTTTGCATTAGTAGGCGGTGTCAAGGCCTCTTAAAGTGTAATATCCTTGAAGTATAACCTCGACACATCAGCACATACTTGAAACTCTCTTATTTTCTGAAATTTACTTTATTTGAATAATGTAGCTAATTTACTCACAAGTCAGTCAGTAGTTCCTCAGAAGTTATTGTCCCAAGGCAAGAGATCTTAGTTCTGAGAGCTATATCAGTGGGTGGAGATGGAAATCTAAAGAAAGGAGGAGAATTTTATTGCAGAAGTGGAAGAGTAGTCAGGTAGATGAAGGTAGTTCAGAGATGGGGTGTTGGGTTTGTGCAATTTCTTGAGAGGAAACAATGGACGAGGTAAAAAGGCGAGGTCACTGTGGGGAGGGTGTAGTAGGATATGTGCTATCTGAAGCAAGGTGGAGAATGTCTGACCTCATGGCCAGACAAGTCGAGAATAACACCACATGCCCAGGGGAGAGAGAAAGAAGGACCAATAAGGACCAGAGCCTGAGATCTGGTAGCAGAGGTGGTCACAGAGGATAGTTCTCGGTTGGAGAGAAAGGTGATATCCTAGCTGACCCATCAGGACAAAGATAATAAGAATAATCAGGAAATGACAGTAGGTAGACAAAGGAGCCAAGCTTGACTGAGAAAAGGGAGCAGATCTTTGTAGGAGAATAGACCACTAATAACAAGCTTTATACAAACAAGCAGGGGTGACTGCATTACATGTGAGACTACATTACACACAATGCATTGCTCATATATCTTTGCAGTGAGTGACTGCAGCAGTAAAAATCCTTAGAAGTGAGAACAACAGTAAAGGCATTAAACACATTTTAGGACTACATTATAAAACTAGTATAAGGCTGCCAGGGGCAGATGTTCCCTGCCTGGTATCTGTAGATACCACTATCAGTATTATCACAATTTATTGCATTAATACATGCAGAGTCCATTATGTGCATTCAGATTGTCCATCGGCTGTGAATTCATCTTCTTCATCTCACAGGAGCTGAAACTAGAGACAGACAACACTAAACAACATAAAAAAAAGGTCTCTGAGTCATGGGTAGATGGCACGAGGAGCACGATCTTGGTGATGGGTCTGCAGAAGTTCTTTGCTGTCCTTGTTTCATCAAGTTCTGATTTCAACATTTTGGATATTCCCATCTTCACTGGGGATGGTTTTGGTGACCAATGCCAGGGGCTAATCGTTGTGTTTTCTGGTTATCCATGAGTAAGACAAGATCACCTTCATGGATGTTAGCTTTACTGGTCTGCCTCTTGTTGTGGGTCTGTAGGGTTGAGAGGTACTTTTGCTTCCAGCAGCTCCAGAAGGTGTTGGCAAGGCTTTGGACTTGTCTCCATTGCCATCTGCAGAGATCTTTCTTGTCAAAGTTTCCAGGCGGGTTTGGAGCCACGTCTCTCTTTTGTGTTAGGAGTGTGGCTAGAGTTGGGATCAAAGGTGACTCTGGGTTAAAGGACACTGGAATCAGAGGTCTTGCATTGATGATCAGTTCTGCTACTTCCACTACCAGAACTTCTCCACACAGTTCAAGGTGTGGGATAGTATGATTGGGCTGTGAAGCTAGCTTGGCCTTGCCAAAGATGAATCCATATGGACATTGCCTTGGGCATCTGTGGTTCTTAGGTAGGCCACTGTGGCTATTGCCTTCTTGGAGAGATCAGAAAAGACACAAATCTCCTTGTAGAAAGTGTTTGTTTGGCATTTGTTTGGCAGTTGAAGCCTGGTCTTACAGAATGGGAGGGGTGCCACCCAGATGTTTGACTCATCTTTACTGAATTCTTTGTTCATGATGTTCAGGAACTCTATCTTCTATGGAGAAGGCAGATTTTTTGTCAGTCTAGGTGGTCTGGAACACTGAGCTTCCCAGGTGTTCTTCTAAGTCTGCTGAGGAGAGTGTTTTGCAGAGTGTTGGGTCGATGCTCCATTCCTTATAAATGGGAGCCTCCTTGGTGGTTAGGTGGTTGGTGCATGGTTTGAACAGGGAGGCACACCTACTTTCTAGGACATAGGTGGAAAATACAATTTGAACAAACATCCTGAACTAACAATTACTCCCTCCCCTATTATTAAGTGACCTAATCCACGGGTAGGAGGGAGAATACATATGTGGGTTGAAAAAGGCACAATAGCACCAAGGTGTCTTGTATTTTCTGTGCCCTCTGCTGCCCCCTTAGAGGATGCAGGGTCAGAGGACCATTCCTCCATCCCACCATCACTACTGCACATTTTTTGCACATTTCTGAATTTTCTACACAAAAAAACACCATCATTAGTTATGTGGAGACAAGTGCAATTGGCATGGAGGAGTTGCTTAATGGTTAGGGAAGCAAGCTGTGAACCAAGGAAGTCAGGGTTCAAATTCTACTGCTGCTCCTTGTGAGCTTGGGCAAGTTACTTAATCCTCCATTGCTTCAGGTACAGACTTAGGGGTCCTTTTATTTATTTATGACATTTATGTCCCACATTATCTCAAATAGGATTCAAGTTCAATGTGGCTCACAATATAACAATAGTAGAACTGGCAAGGCGTTCTGATTACATAGAACAAAGTATATATATACTGTATATATATATATATATACACAAAATTACTAATAACTGCATAACATTAAATCCTGATCATATTACTGTCAGAGGACCTCATCTCTAAAACGCTCAAAAGATTCGCCAAATCCCAATGCAAACTAGATATCTGCCCAAACAACCTCATGAAATCAGCTCCTCAACAATTCATAATAGACCTAACGCACCACATGAACTTCATGCTACAAAACGGACTTTTCCCAAAGGAAAAAGGAAACATCTTACTCACCCCAATACCCAAAGACACGAAGAAAAACGCAAGCGAAATAACTAACTACAGACCAGTAGCATCTATACCACTAATAACCAAAATAACCGAAGGAATGGTAACCAAACAATTCACAAACTATCTCAACAAATTCTCCATACTGCATGATGCCCAATCAGGATTCCGGACAAATCACAGCACAGAAACAGTATTAATTACCCTAATGACCAAATTCAAACAAATGATTGCAACCGGCACCAATATACTCCTCTTACAGTTTGACATGTCAAGTGCCTTTGATATGGTTGACCATGGAATCCTATTACACATTCTTGAATATTTTAGCATCGGAGGCAATGTCCTAAACTGGTTCAAGGGGTTCTTAACCTTACGCTCATATCAGGTCACATCAAATTCAACTACATCTACTGCATGGACACCTGAGTGTGGAGTACCGCAGGGATCCCCCCTCTCGCCAACTATTTTCAACCTAATGATGATCCCATTGGCAAAACTTCTATCAAACCATAACCTCAACCCATACATATATGCCGATGATGTAACGATCTACATTCCTTTCAAACAAAACATTAATGAAATCTCCAACGAAATCAACCAAAGTCTACACATCATGAACACCTGGGCAGATGCATTCCGATTGAAACTGAACACAGAAAAAAACTCAATGCCTCATACTGACCTCCCAATACAACACGAAAAAATTTACCGCCATTAACACAACTAAACTAAATCTGCCAGTCTCAGAAACTTTAAAAATCCTTGGAGTCACTATTGACCGCCACCTAACACTTGAGACTCACGCGAACAACACAACCAAAAAGATGTTCTACTCCATGTGGAAACTGAAAAGAATAAGACCATTCTTTCCAAGATCTGTCTTCCGCGGCCTAGTGCAATCACTTGTACTCAGTCATCTGGATTACTGCAACTCACTATACGCAGGCTGCAAAGAACAAATACTGAGGAAACTTCAAACAGCCCAGAATACAGCAGCTAGACTCATCTTCGGAAAACCAAAATACGAAAGTGCAAAACCCTTACGTGAGAAACTACATTGGCTCCCACTCAAGGAACGTATCACTTTTAAAGTATGCACCTTAGTCCACAAAATCATTCACGGTGAAGCCCCTGCATACATGTCTGATCTAATAGACCTGCCACCCAGAAACGCCAAAAGATCATCCCGAACTCTCCTCAATCTCCACTTCCCTAACTGCAAAGGCATAAAATACAAAGTACTTCATGCATCAACCTTCTCTTATATGAGCACGCAATTCTGGAATACACTACCACGTAACCTGAAAACGATCTACGAACTTACTGACTTCCGCAAACTATTGAAGACCCATCTCTTTGAGAAAATATACTGCAAGGACCAAAACACATGAAGCCCACACACACTAATAGCAATGCATCAGTACACTCTCTTCTGAGTTCTTTTCCCCCGCATTTTCATCACACTTAATACTCTACCCTCTTGCTATTGTTTTATCGCCCTATCAATTCCCCATTGTTATATTCCACTGTTCCATTCCCAAATGATATTTTGACTTTGACTTTGTCTTCCCATAACTCTTCGCTATGTAACCCATAATCGTAATGCAACAAATTGTATTTCCATCATTCACAATATATTGTAAGCCACACTGAGCCCACAAATAGGTGGGAAAATGTGGGATACAAACGCAATAAATAATAAATAAATAATATAACATATTTGTAATACATAGGATAGAATGTGAATATGGCCAGAGTTTTTGTTATTGCAAGTTTAGTTAGAGGGTTAGTTATTTCTATTGTTAGAGGTCGATCTTACAAAGTGAGTTTTCAATAGTTTACAAAATATGAGATAGCCTTCAATTTGACAGAGTTGTTTGGGCAAAGAGTTCCATCTGTTTGTACTTTGGTATGAAAAGTCAGCATTGTGGATAGTTTTATATTTGATTTTATTACATAGAGGGACGTGTAATACAAGAAAATCTCTGGATGATTTTTTAGCATTGTGTGTTGATAGCTCTATAAGATTCTGCACGTAAGATGGAGGTGAACCATAAATTATTTAGTGGGTGAATGCACATAATTTGAAAGTAATGCATGAACTTATAGGTAGCCAGTGTAGTTTGAGTAGAAGCGGGGTCACTTTGGAGTATCGGGTAGCTTTAAGTACAAAATGAGCTGCTGTGTTTTGAGCAGTTGAGGCAGCGGCGTAGCCAGACACCCAATTTTGGATGGGCCTGGACCCAAGATGGGTGGGCAGAAGAACCTCCCTGTCCCACAAGTGATTTGGTCTTTTCCTCTCTCGCCTGCATGCCATAGGGTCTCTCAAGCATCCCCCCTCCCCCGCATACCATTTAAATAGCAGATTTTCACCAGCAGCGAGCAGCAACTAATACACACTGCTCATGTTGGCCCCACAGCCTTCCCACTAATGCAACTTCCTGTTTCTGCATAGGCAGGAATAAGTCAGAGGGAAGGCTGTGGGGCCAGTGCGAGCAGTATGTATCAGTCTCTGCTTGTTGCAGGCAAAGATCTGCTATTTACAAGGTATGCAAGAAGGACAGTTGTTGGGAGTTTTTGGCTGGTGGGGCTTGGGGATCCCTGCCAGCCACATCATAGGTATGCTGTTAATGGGTGGGCCTGAACACAAAGTTGGTGGGCCAGGGCCCACCCAGGCCCACTCTTGGCTACGCCACTGAGTTGAGATCTTAAGTCATGCATAGACCGCTTTGCAGTAATCAGATTTTGATAGTACCAAGGATTGAGTTAATGATCTGAAAATTGTGTTTTGAAAATTCTTTTTAGTTTCCATAATGATTTGAATAGATTAGACACCAATTTGAATACTTGTGGTTCAAATGAGTGATGTTGATCAATTATTATTCCCAGGATTTTCAAATTCTTCAGTGGATAAGTTTTGTTACCAATAGTAAAAGTAGAAGAAGTAATTGGTAGGTGAGGGTTTGTTAGTATTAAGAATTTGGTTTTCTCTCTAAGTTTTACCTTTTACTAAGGTGTGCTTACAGATTTACTTTGAGATTACTACTACTACTACTACTACTACTTCGAGATCCTATTTGTCACACCTAGCGTTCCGTGCCTAAGTCCTAGCGTGTTCCATAACAATGTGTGAAACTTAATTGGCTTAACAAGCAACAATGAGCATTAATTGACAATAATTAGAATTTACACGCATAACTCGCCAAGTGTATGCTGTAACTCACTGCGCCTAAATTCTAATGTGCAAGGGGCATGGTTATGGGCGGGGAAATGGGCATTTCATGGGCGTTCCCAAATTTATGTGCATTGTTACAGAATGTGGCCCAGTCTACATAAATCTACGCGCAGGGATTTACACCATGTCTTCGTTGGTGTAAATGGATGCGAGTAGTCTTAGGTGCTGGGATATCAACCAAGCGCATTCTATATACTGTGTCTAAATCTTATAGAAGATGCTCAGGCAAAAAAATTTCTGCGCAGATTTTCCGGGCGCCATATATAAAATGTCATCCTCAGTGCACACGCTAAATGCTAAGATGTTCATTTTTTACCTATGGGCTTTTTAGCATTTAGCGAGCACTAATTGTTAGCCTGCACTAAATCCGTTAGCACACCTTAGTAAAAGGACCCCTTAGAATGTATCTGAATAACTTACCTTGACTACTACTGAAAATGGCATGAGCTAAATCTCTTCCCTTAATGGAAGGACAGAACACAACTGAATCCAATCTAGTAAATGTTCTTAGTAGACAGAACAGAAAATGTTGGGGGTAAGTTGACAGGGGCTCATTTTCAAAGCACTTAGCCTCCCAAAGTTCCATAGAAACCTATGGAACTTAGCCTCCCAAAGTGCTTTGAAAAATATGCCTCTGTGTGTCTTTGTCAGATTGGTGGGATTTAAAGGCTAGGCTTGAAGTAGCCTAGCATCAAGATAACCACCTCAAGGTTCAGTATAGGTAGAACAGTATTTGGGTCAGACCATGCACTGATATTATTACATCAGCTAAATAGAAAAGCATAGCTCATAAGTCTGGGAAAAGAAATATTTGTCAGTGTTTCCTTTCTGTTTTGCAATGCCATCAGACATAATGTAACCATAGGAAGGGAAGTGGATGCCTGGGTGGTGGCTGGAGGCTCAGCCTTTCCTTCCTCTACCTCAGCTTCTCAGTCACCAGAATGAAAGAAACATGTTTCCATCTAGAATTGTTAGGGACATGGAATTATGAAAAGGCAGGCATGAACCTCTGCAAACAGGAGACAAGTGCATTAACGTAATTCCTTTTTGAAATGGTATGTCTTCCAGCGATGCACATTTGAAAGAATAATCCAAATCATAGTTATCTGATGCTAGGGTCCACCCTAGGAGTCTGCAGTCAAGAAAAAGATCTAGGTGTCATTGTAGACAATATTCTGAAATCTTCTGGTCAGTGTGCAGCGATAGCCAAAAAAGCAAACAGCATGCTAGGAATTATTAGGAAAGGGATGCAAAATAAGACCAAGAATATTATAATACCTTTGTATTGTGCCATGTTGTGACCTCACCTTATTGCGTTCAATAGTGGTTGCTGTATCTCAAAAAAGAGATAGTGGAATTAGAAAAGGTTCAAAGAAGAGCAACCAAAATGATAAAGGGGATGTAACTTCTCTCATATGAGGAAAAGGCTAAGGAGGTTAGGACTCTTCAGCTTGGAAAAGAGATGGCTGAGGAGGGATATGATTGAGGTCTACAAAATCCTGAATGGTGTAGAATGGGTAAAAGTGAATCGTTTTTTTCACTCTTTCAAAAAGTACAAAGTCCAGGGGACACTCAATGAAATTATATGGAAATACTTTAAAAACAAACTGGAGGAAATATTTTTTCAGTGAAAGAATAGTTAAGCTCTGGAACTTGCTGCCAGAGGATATCGTATCAGCCAGTAGCGTATCTGGGTTTAAAAAAGGTTTGGGCAATTTCCTGGAGGAAAAGTCCATAGTCTGTTATCGAGATAGACGTGAGGGAAGCCACTGCTTGCCCTGGGATTGGTAGCATGGAATGTTGCTACTAATTGGGTTTTTGCCAGGTTCTTGTGACCTGGATTGACCACTGGTGGAAGCAGAATACTGGGCTAAATGGACCATTGGTCTGACCCAGTATGGCTATTCTTATGTTCTTATGATCTTTGGAGGCAGGTGCCTTTAGCTTGTTTTGAAAGAGAGACTACCTGGGTACAAAACTACCTGGAAAGAAACTGTACATTAATCTTTTTTATTTATTTATATTTCTCAATTCCTAAAATTAACTGCTCAAACAAATCACTTGATACAGAAAAAAAGGTGAGCTATTCAAAACGAAAACAAAACCCTCCAACGTATAATAGGGAAATAATTCACCAACTCTACCAAATCACAATAAATGAAGAAGCAAGACACAAATTGTAAGATTTTTCTTTTTTCCAATACAGGCAATAGAAAGATTTGGGATTGAGTCAAGATCATTAGTCGCCCTCTTCATTACATTAAAGGGGCAGGGAAATGGGACTTGATATACCGCCTTTCTGAGGTTTTTGCAACTACATTCAAAGCGGTTTACATATATTATTATTAGCATTTGTATAGCGCTACCAGTCGCACGCAGCACTGAACACCTGATACAAAGAGACAGTCCCTGCTCAAAAGAGCTTACAATCTAAATAACACAGACAGACAAGACAGTTACGGGTGAGGGAAGTAATGGGTGAGAAGGAAGGAAGGGACAAGGGGAGGGTAATTGAATAGTGGCTAGGAGCTAAAAAGCAGCAGTGAAAAGGTGGGTTTTCAACATAGATTTGAAAACAGGTAGAGATGGAGCTAGACATATAGGTCCAGGAAGTCTATTCCAGGCATAAGGTGCCGCGAGAGAAAAGGAGCGAAGCCTGGAGTTAGCCGTGGAGGAGAAGGGGGGTGACGAGAGATTTGTCCAGTGAGCGGAGTTCACGGGGAGGAATGTAGGGAGAGATGAGAGTGCAGAGGTAATGGGGGCTGCAGAGTGGATACATTTAAAGGTCAGTACGAGAAGTTTAAACTGAATGCGGAAGCGGACAGGGAGCCAGTGAAGTGACTTGAGGAGTGGGCTAGTGTGGGTATAACGATTCTGGCGGAAAATAAGTTGTGCTGCAGAATTTTGGACAGATTGGAGAGGAGAGAGATGGCTGAGCGGAAGACCAGGTACTTATTTTGTACCAGGGGCAATGGAGGGTTAAGTGACTTGCCCAGAGTCACAAGGAGCTGCAGTGGGAATTGAACTCAGTTCCCCACAATCAAAGTCCACTGCACTAACCACTAGGCTACTCCAGCTGCTAAACTCAATAGACTCAACAGATTCATTCCTAAGAAAGAAAGTCAGTTGCTGAGGTTCGAAAAAAAAATAAAAATCTTACACCTTGACATCTGATCAAACATTTACAGGGAAAACAGAAAGAAACGCCCTTCCAACTGCAGAACTCTAGACCTAAGGAGTAAAAACAGTTTCCTCCTCTTTTGAAGAGATTTAGAGATGTCTGGATACATCCTGACATGATAGTTCATAAACAGGTAATCCTTAGCCCTAAAAAAAATAGTTCCCTGATATTCAGTCTGTGGTGGTCAGCATTTTTAAAGCTGCTGATAGCTGTGGGTGGAATTAAGCCCAAATATTCAATGCCGGGTCATGTTTGGGCACTGTAATTGAATATCCAAGGTCAGGCGGCAACCCAGAAGTTATATGGGTGCCAGCAGCACCCACCTAGCTCTGCAGGTATCAGCACTGAATACCATCAGTTTCTGTGTAACTGCTGGCACCTCTCCGACTCGACACCCAAACCACCCTGGCACTAACTTGTCGGTTCCGTGGTGGTCATAGCTAGTATTCAGCAGCACCACTCGGTTAAGTTTCGCTGAGTACAAGTAGTAAGCAGAGGGCATGGGTAGCAGAATGCCTCTTTGGTTGGTCAGGCCAAGCTCGTACCCCAGCTCCACCCCCAAACTCTCGGATTTTATACTTTACACGTAATGTAATTTTTTTCCATGCATTTTTCATATATATCACATAGCATATAACTGATAACTAACACTTCAGGCACAGGCAGCTCCTTGTGACTCTGGGCAAGTCACTTAACCCTCCATTGCCCCAGGTACAAATAAGTACCTGTATACAACATGTAAGCCACATTGAGCCTGCCATGAGTGGGAAAGCGTGGGTACAAATGTAACAAAAAATAAAAAAAAATAACAGCATGCAATGCTAATCGCAAAATTAAGTTACAGAAAGCACAGTTTACCACTAGAGGTCGTGACAGTCATTTTGACCATGACACTGCTAGGGGCAGCAATGAGTGGGGTTTGCTTTTTCCCCATTGCCCTGCTGGATTACCAGGGAATTCAGGTAAGGCCAGGGAGGCCTATTCTGACTGGGGGTGGGTGGAAGTAGGGGTCGGGACCTGTGTGGGGGGGTGGTGGCTGGGAGGTTGTCTTGCTTCGTTGAGGAGGGGGAGTCTAGACCTTGTCAGGGAGAGGTGGGGGAAGGATCTGGACCTTACCAGGGGGTGAGTGGGAGGGAGGGAAGGGAGAACGTTGTAAACATGCTGGCCAGTACCGGAAGTTATGAGGATGTTGGCTGATATATAGTGCCAACACCTTCATACCGAACTGGGAAAAATCTAGGACTGCTTTTTATGTGGTCCTACATGCCTAGTTAGCTATGCGAGTGCTAGCAGTGAATATTGCTTGCAGTAATTTTCGCTTGTAGGGGTGTAGGTGCTAACCTTTGGGTTAGGTGTCTATATCCCTTTGAAGGTTGCCTCCCCCTTCCCCACTTCTTGGAAAGCTCATGGTCATGCTTTCACCCTAATATCAAAAAAGGTTGTATACTTGCCATTTTCTCATTTACTCAAATCAGGTCGCTTTGTTGTTCTTCTGTAAAAGAAGCTCTATTGACCATTTCTTGATACATATGATTGGTTAGTATCAGGATCTAGGACGGGAATGTTTTATCGTCTCATGTTGCTTTACAAACTGATTTGCTTCAGTTTAGGAGGAGATTAAAGTCTTGTTCAGATCTGCATTTTCTAGCATACTGTCCTAAAGAAGACAACTCATTTTAATCTCTTATTTTAATAACAGTGTTTTATTGTTTGTTTTGAAATTTCTCTTTGTTTGCTGTTCCTCGCCTAGGAATACATAAGATAACCAGGTCATAAATTAAAAATGAAATGAAATGAATGCACAGCTGTTACAAGTCCTGTTTCCCTGCTCCTTCCTGTCTAAGGTATACTGCTTGTCTGGTGCATTAAAAAGCTATCATTTTGAGCCAGCACTTTTTGCCCTCTGAGGCATGACTTAGGTAAGCACTCTACTCCCTTCCTGCTTCTCAGAGCCTTTGCTCCCTTTCTCTGCCTCTGGCTTCCTCCCTCCCTATAATCCTGGTGACAGGATGAAATGCTCACTGCTGCAGTTCAGAGCAGAATGAAAAAATGTTGCTTTTCTTGTGCAGAAAGTGTGGCAGCAGATATCTAAAGTTAAGGCTTGCAGTGCATTTTAATGAGACAATAAAAATAGCTTTGGTGTCACCAGTTAACTGGAGGTGTGAAGTTTTATGAGCTGAGGCGTCACCAGAGATATTCGCCCATGCTTCTCTGAAACAGAGCTGCACTGTCAAATATGTTCAAAACTAAATTATATTGCCCAGGCTAACAAAGGATTTGTTCTTTCCTCTCCCATGCCAATGTCTGTAAGATAGCACATCTTAGCCAGTTTTATGTTAACATTTCTTTCTTAAATTTTCAAAGCAAACATCAATACAAAATATGAAAAAACTTTATGCCTGGGGACAATATACAAACAGACTCTGATACATTTTTGTATCAGCAAAACTCTCCTCCTCAATCCCTTCCTTAGTACTTTCCAGCATTCCCATATGTAGATCGTACAGTTAGAGTTTACAGTAATCACCGCAATGTATCTCACCATCCTAAAGAATTAAATAACATACTTCTCATTTGAGACTGTAATGTGTCCAAAAATGAACAAATTTAGCAATTTTCTTTTCACCTTTTCCTTGGATCAACAGTTGCCCAACAGTGAATGTATTTAATTCCTCCATTAGAAGGTGATGAAAACCAGGGCTTTCGGTTTTGATCAAAACTGAATCTGTGGCCGAAATTCACTGCTTGGTTTCAACTGGAAGCCGTACTCCACCCCCCGCTACTGCCACTGCTATAAGCCTGCCCCCCCAGCCTCCCCCACCTTGACAATATCTGTTCTCTCCCCCCCCCCCCCCCCCCCGGGCTGCCCACCAACTCCACTCTCCCTCACCCTTAGGCCCTTCCCCGAGCCTACCTTTAAAATCCTTGGTGGTCTAGTGGCCTCTTTGGAGCAGAAACAATCCAGAGTTGCTCCTGTCCCCGTCTGATCTTCAAGGCCCTGAAAGGAAATGGCCCCGAGTATCTGAAGAAGAACTACACTGGCTCCCAATCAAAGAACATTATTGCGTTCAAAATCTGCACCCTGGCTCACAAGATCATCTACGGCAATGCCCCGGGATACATGACAGACCTTATAGACCTACCAGCCAGAAACACAACAAAATCAACCCGAACATACCTAAATCTCCACCACCCAAGCTGCAAAGGACTCAAATACAAATCAACCTATGCATCCAGCTTCTCTTATATAAGCACACAACTATGGAATGCACTACCGACCGTCGTGAAAACAACATACGACCACCTAATCTTCTGGAAACTCCTAAAGACTAACCTGTTCAAAAAGGCGTACTCAAACGACCCAACCTAAATGCCTTAACCCCGCAACACAACAATATAAATGCTCGTGCTGGACATAATCTACTCTTCCCCTTATGACCCCCAATGTGTCTATCAATCCTGATCATTATTCTGTCATAACCTCACTTTGTGTTTGTTCATGCCGGTATTGGCGACTGCCACTACTGTACTATGTAAGCCACATTGAGCCTGCAAATAGGTGGGAAAATGTGGGATACAAATGCAACAAATGCAACAAATAAATAAATAAATAAATAAGAATCGGATGATCCTGCACACACCGCCAAGGACACTAAGGTCCTCCCAAGGACTTTCACTAACTACACCCTCTCCAAAAGACATTACATGATGTGATACCCGAAAGCGAGTCTTCTCCAGAGTAGCCCCCACACTCTGGAATGCATTTCCTGAAAGGCTCCGCTTAACACAAGATTACCTCTACTTCAGGAAGCAGGTGAAAGCTTGGCTCTTCAACCAAGCCTTTAATGGAAGAAGTAACGAACTTGTTAGTCTCACTCACACACACAAGGATTGACTCAGGCTGCAGATAATGCATGAACTTAAAGTGTAAGAAATCAGCAAGGGCCCAAGATTTCCGCCAGAGGCGTTCGGCGGAGCGGGTACAGGAACGTAGGTAGCGGATATTAGAAGTCCGGTTGGGGTTTTGTACGCCTTACAGGGCGGGTCATCAAAGGTGCAAGAGTGTCTAAGGCAGAGGATAGAGTATTGTTGTAAGAAGAAACAGCCTCGTTGACAGACGTGGATGGTGCCACAGTAGAGAGGAGGTTTGAAACATGGGAGGATAGAGATGAAGGGTCAATATCGTGAAGATTCCTAGATAAATTAGATAAGATAGGACGGGACTGGGAGGGAGGAGATTTAAGTGTGAAAGTTATAAGATGGTGATCAGAGGAGATCAGAGGCAAGGAAACTAGAGGGTGAACAGTTGGAGGAGAAGATGACCGTAAGGGTGGAATAAAAGCACACATAAACATTTGTGTGAGTAGAAACGGCCTTTATTAAAAAGACCACAAGGGTGGAGTAAAAACACATAAACGTGTACGTGAGTAGAAACAGCCTTTATTAAAAAGACCCAACATGGTCTCCGTGTTTCCGCTAAAAAGCCTGCGTCAGGAGTCTAGAAACAATATATATAAACCACACAATTAATTGCTTGCAGGAAACGTGTTAAGTGCATAAAGGCTATGTCAAAAACATATCAAGAAAAATAAATTATGAACAAATAAAACTAAAACACTACTGTAAAAAAATATTGTAAAAAATATCATTTCAATTAAATGTGAAAATATTAAAAATGAAAATCCAAATAACAGCATAGTCAGATTTCCCTGATGTTTTCTGGGGGTGGGGGCTGCCTACCCACGAGTTACAAAACTTGAGTATCATCCTCATCAGCATCATTACCCTTTATTAGTATTCAGAGTTCCCCATACATTGTTTTGATGCAGTTTTCCTGGAAGGATATGAGGCCTGCACAGAATAGCCCTGTGAGTGCCAAGTCCAACAGTGGCAGAGCAGAGGACATGTGGAGCAGGCAGACTGCTCCAGCAGGAAATGGGTCCAGTAAACAAAGGAGGACATCAAAGGAAATACCTGGCAAACTTCACTGAAGCCAATGTATGTGTGCAGAGAGCCTGTTCCACTGCCAGCAGGCAGAATCTATTCGTAGGCAAATTCTGTGTTTAAGAATAATATTCTGCACACATTATTTTAAGTTTTTGCAAAGTTCTGCATACTTTTATTTTTTTTTGTGCAGAATTCCCTCATCATAAGGCCTGAAATTCCAACCCCCGCCGAAACCTGGTTTCAGTTGTGGCTGAAAGGTTATTTTAATTTTTGGGCATGTTTCGGTTTTGGATGAAAATGACCATATGTTTTCGGTGTAAGGTTTTGAAAATTTGTGCTTTGTCCCATGTATCTCCATCCCTTCAACCCCCTCCCCCTGAACAGGTTGCCTCTCCTCCCAGACCCCCCTGTGAGTGCCTCCCCCCATTCCCCCACCCCTCTGACCCTGTCTTACAATTCCATGTGGTCTAGAGTTGTAGTTGGGCAGGAATGATCTCCAGTTACTCCTGCCCATTCTGGCTGTATTCTCAAAATGGCTGCCATGACTAGGGCATCACTCCTGCCCTGACTACACTACTAGATCACCAGGAATTGTAGGGGGGGGGGGGATGTCTACTGGTTATAATAGCAAACCAGGGGGCCCTGTTTACTAAGCTGCGTTATAGGCGCATTAGCATTTTTAACACACGCTAACCCTGTACGTGCGTTAACTGTGTATGCGCATACAATATCCCTATAGGCGCCTACACAGTTAGCAAGTGCTCTAATTGTAAGCGCATTAAAAACGCCTTAGTAAATTTCTCAATTATTACTATAAATCAGAGTTTCAGTTATAAAGATTTTAGGAATTTATTTGGATCAGACCTTTCTCTAGAAACGCATATTAATTTTTTAATTAGAAAAACTCTTTTGTTAATGAGATGTCAAATTTGTTAATTTTTTTGCTGAGGATCAATTTCGGCTACTTGTGTAAGCTTTACTACTTAGTCAATTAGACTATTGTAATATTATATATTTGGGTTGCACTAACCAGTTGTTATAAAAACTTCAGACCATACAGAATACCTCATTCCGATTGTCCTTTTCTTTGAAGAAATCTAATCGAGCCTCACAGTTCTATGAGAAACTTCATTGGCTCTGTTCTGTAATTTTCTGGTCTTTTCTTTTGGGTCTGCTTATTTCTGCTTGTGTTTCTGTAATTTTCCACTGATAGTGGCAAGACAGGAATTTCTGGCTGACCACAAATTGACAAGACCATTGCCATAACATCCCAACCAACCAGGGTTGCCAGGTGGAAAATTTTTTTCCAGCCCGATGGAGCCCAAAAAACAGCCCAAAACCCGCCCAAACACAAACCCCGCCCCTGACACCCCCACCCCCGCGTCATCAACCCCGCCCCCGCCGTCATCAACCCCGCCCCCGCCGTCACCGGCCCCGCCTCCCACGTCACCGGCCCCGCCTCCCCGTCATCGCCCCCGCCTCCCACGTCATCGGCCCCGCCTCCATGTCATCGGCCCCGCCTCCCCGTCATCGGCCCCGCCTCCCACGTCATCGGCCCCGCCTCCCACGTCACTAACCCCGCCCAAAACGTCATTAACCCCACCCAAAAACGTCACTAACCCCGCCCCCCCGCGGCCGAAAAAACCGCCCTGAAGGCCAAAAACAGCCCAAAAAACCGCAACCCGCCGCGGGCAAAAATTTCCCGCGGCGGGTCGCGGAAAACCGCCCAATTGGGCGGTAAAACCGCCCACCTGGCAACACTGCAACCAACTGTCTTGTTACAAACAAACTGACCAGACCCCCCCCCCCCAGTTGTCATGACATCCCAACTGTTTGTTACTGAGCAGAGGTGTGGCAAGGACACTAAGGCCCTATCACAGGTCTCCTATGTACTTGCAGGATTGGGTGATATATGAGGTGGCCCTTTGTAATGGGAATGGTTTAAGTAACTGCTCATCTAAAGAGACTCTGAAATAGTCTGGATGGCAAGAGAAGTTTCATATCCTTGCCACAGCCTATTTTCAGAGGGGGGTGTCCTCTCCCCCTCTTGTAAGAACTAATTCTTTGCAGCTAAGAATCTTTCTTTCTTTCTTTCTTTCTTTCTTTCTTTCTTTCTTTCTTTCTTTCTTTCTTTCTTTCTTTCTTTCTTTCTTTCTTTCTTTCTTTCTTTCTTTCTTTCTTTCTTTCTTTTTGTTCTGTGACCTTTGAATGACAGTGAGGAATAAAAGTTTCTTTCCTATTGTTAGACTCTGTTCTGTAAAACTACTAATGCCAAGAGCCAATAGTATTTCTTGTGCTGTTGCTGGTGAGTAATAAAGATACCTTTCTTTCTAACTTAGTCTGACTTTTCCTTTATTTCTAAGACTAGCATAATAAAAACGCAGCCAGTATATCTCCCTATAGAAACCAGAGTCTTGTTCAAGTTTTCATGTTTCCTTTACAAAATGTTATATGGACTTGCACCAAAGTATTTATGTGATCATTTTCAATTTTACAATTCCACCAATGTCTGTATGAAAAAGATTTTTAATTTTTTTCTTTTTCCATCTGTAAAAGGTAAGAAAAGATTGAGACTGGTGGATAGTTCATTCGCATTTCAAGCAACTAGACTAGGGAAGAGGATCTTGAGTATTTTAGCAACTTCCCCTAATTATAAAAATGTTATGAAGAATATGAAAACATTTCTTTAACAGAAATTTGTATTGCATAATGAATTTTAATTTTAATTAGGGAATGTTGTGCTTCCTGGTCATGTCCAGTCCTCTTCTAATTGTAATCCACTTAGAACTATGAGGTAATAGCGGACTATACAAAACTTAACTCTTTCTCCTTGACTACTTAAATTACTCTGTCACTCTTGAACTTTAACGCAATACCACTCTGTATTTCTCATACCGGAATTGGCGATCACCATCATGGTATTATGTAAGCCACATTGAGCCTGCAAATGGGTGGGAAAATGTGGGATACAAATGCAATAAATAAATAAATAAATAAATAATTATAAATGGCAGGTTACAAATGCTGTTTTGAATTTGTAGTGGTGTGTAGTGGAGTTTCTGTTTCAGACTCCTCCCATAGTGTGACTAGCATTGTGCATGCAAATCTGGGCGTATTCTGATTTGTACGCACAACTCAATTTGTTTACTAGCCAATCAGCGCTGATAATTGGATGTTAAGATGCAATTATCAGCACTAATTTGCACTAATTAGAATTTACGCGCACTACTTGCTAAGCGTATTCTATAAAATAATCCCTGTAAATTGTACCACTTGGATCTCAAAAGTGAGCATGGCCGTGGGAGGAGTATGGACGGTCATGGGCATTCCTAAAATTTGTACGCAGTGTTATAGAATAACCTGTTCCACGCCTAAAGTTAGGTGTGGGCACTTATACCAGCTGGCTGCACCTAAATTCTAGTCGCGTGGATTCGTATTCTATAAACCATGCCTGTCTTTAAGCACGCTTTCTAGAATACATGTAGGTGCATTTTCCTTCTGCGATGATTTTTTCAGTGCCAAATATAGAATCAGGCCCTAACCCCCAGATTCTATATAGCGTGCCTAGAGATTGGTGCTGAAATCGGCATGGACTGTAATTTAACAAGGTTAATAAGCTAATGAGCGCTGATAACAGCACTTAACAAGCAATAATGAGCACTAATTGGCACTGATTAGAATTTAGGCACACAACTCGTTATAATCGTATTCTGTAATGATGTGCGCCAAACTTCTAATGTGTGCAGACAGAAAGGGGCGTGGCTACGGGCGGTGAAATGGACATTTCGTGGGCGTTCTGAAATTTATGCACCTAGTTATCGAATATGGACTAGTGTGCCTAAATTTACACGCAGGGATTTACGCCAAGTTTACATTGGTGTAAATGAATGTGCTTAGATTTAGGCACTGAAACATGAATGAAACGTATTCTATAATTGGTGCCTAAATCTAGGCACCGATTATAGAATATGCTTAGTTGGCACTGATTTCGGCACCAATTTTTTAGGCACCATATATAGAATCTCCCTTTATGTGTCTCCTTCAATGTTTGCATGATAATCGCTCTTTGGATCTGTCGGGGTTGCAGTGGGGTTTCCAGAAATAGCAGGAGCATGCCTGATTAACTTGTATCCTTACTGGAGCAACTGAGTAGAAAAAGTTTTCAAAAGCTTCATATGCATAATGTTCCCTGGGAAAGACAGTGTGACCAGTACACACTGAAAATTTGATTTATTTTACCAAATAAACTTGCATGATATCAGCTGTTTTGGTAAACAGTGAAGGTGGAATGCACAAGAACAGAAAACAGCACGCCTTTGGGAATTCTGCTCAACTGCGCAATGCAGAATTTGCACAAAATTTTGCACAAGGGAAAGACCCATGCTCTTTTTAGAGCAGCTTGGTAAAATGGCCCCTATATGTCAAAGATCCTTGTCATGAACATAAGAACAACCGTAGTGAGTCAGACCAATGGTCCATCTAGCCCAGTATCCTGTTTCCAGTAGTGGCCAATCCAGGTTACAAGTACCAGGCAGAAACTCAAATAGTAGCTACTTTCCATGCTACTAATCTCAGGGCAAGCAGTGGCTTCCCCATGTCTATCTTAATAGCAGACTATGGACTTTTCCTCCAGGAACTTGTCCACCCTTTTTTCTACCCAGATACGCCAGATACACTAATTTTCCAATACAAAGAAATAACAAAACAATGTGTCTTATATCAGTCCATAATCGCTGGAGAAACTAAGGAAAATCTGAGGAGACAGATAAGATTTAATAAACCCTTAAAAGGTTATGAGGAAAGGCTAGAGAGATTAGAGCTCTTCAGCTTGGAAAAGAGACGGATGAGGGGAGATATGATTGAGGTCTCCAAAATCCGGAGTGGTGTAGAACGAGTAGAAGTGAATCGATTTTTTACTCTTTCAGTAAGTATAAAGGCTGGGGGGGGGGGGGCACTCAATGAAGTTACACGGATACACTTTTAAAACAAACAGGAGGAAATATTGTTTCACTCTGTCACATCCGTCGCTCCCTCCGCCTGCTCCTCCGCGGGAAGCAGGAGCCGGCGTCCATCACGACGAAGGCCGGCTTTCTTGAGGCCACGGAGGGGATCCGGGGCTCGCCGTGGTGATGGCCGCCCAGTCCGGGGCCGAGGCCGGAGGCCGGCGATCGCGGCTGCCGGACTCTTGATCGCCGGCTACGGGGCTGTGTTTGCGCCAGTAAGGGAAATGGCGCCGAGGCGCGATGGCCGGCGTCTTCTTCATTCTTGGGTGCGGGAACCCCAAGCTTCCCCTCAGAGGAGTTAGACTGGAAGGCCAGCACGATAGATCCGCCTGGGAGATCGGTCAGAGCCAATCAGAAGGGTTCTGTCGATAACCAAGTTCTGATTGGCCGGCTATGTCTACGGGGGCTGGGCGGCTGACTGCCGAACAGTATTTAAGGAATGAACCTGAGATAGGATGTTGCTTCAGGTTCTGTTACCCGAGGCCAGTCTCCGTGGTTCCTGTGTTCCGTTGGTTTCCTGGTGTTGCTGATTTTGGACTTTTGGACTGCTTTCCCACCCGCGATAGGGAATTGCTTTGGTAAATCCCACCAGTTTCTGGATTCATCTGCTGCTGACGCTGTGGAAGGAAAAATGATGTCTTACCTGATAATTTTCTTTCCTTTAGTAGCAGCAGATGAATCCAGAATACCTCCCTATCATTCTGCCGTGCTCTGTGTTTTTCTCCTGTTGAGGTTCAGGTGCAGTATTAAAAAAAAAAAATGACCAAACCCATATTGGGGAAAGAAAAAATCAGATGGGACAGACATGTTCTAGTCATAGTTCAAGACTGATGTTTCATTCAAGAGGAAGGTTTGCACTTCTGTTGTCTGTTTTCTGCATTGTGATGTGAAATATACTGAAGGAAGAAGGGTCTGGACATCCAGGATCACTGGCTTCTTTCACTGTTCTCTGTCTCCACCTGCTGGTAGACGGATACAACCCACCAGTTTCTGGATTCATCTGCTGCTATTAAAGGAAAGAAAATTATCAGGTAAGACATACTTTTTCCCGTCTTTAGATTCTATTGGATGTATTGGTGATATTTTAATAAAGTTTTTTGGGAAAATGATTTCAAACTCTATTAGATTGTAAGCTCTTTGAGCAGGGACTGTCTTTCTTCTATGTTTGTGCAGCGCTGCGTACGCCTTGTAGCGCTATAGAAATGCTAAATAGTAGTAGTAGTAGTAGTAGTTTCCTGGTTTTCTCTGCTAGCTGCCTGCCTTGACCTCTTGCCTGACTAGGACTACTCTGCTTGCCGCCTGCCTTGACCTCTTGCCTGACTCTGACTACGCTGTTAGCTGCCTGCCCAGATCTGTTGCCTGTTTGTGGACTCTCTATTCCACCTGCCCGCTTCTCTCCTGGTTCCAGTCCAGGTCAGTCCGTCAACCCCGCGGCGGCTCCTGAAGTCCTGTTGACCGCCTGCAGCTGGGGGCTCAACCCTTGGTGAACGGCGGTCGCCGCAGGTGAAGACTTGGGGTTGCACGGCTGTCCTTTGAGGTCCTTCGGGGTCTTACGGGACCTAAGGGCTCACCTTCCTTGCGGACAAGACACACTCAATGAATAGTTAAGCTCTGGAACTTGCTGCCGGAGGAAGAAGTAACAGCGGTTAATACTTCATTGTATTTATGCAAGCATGGGCTTGCATTTAAATTGATTAAAAGGCAAATTTAAAAAGTAGAAGCCAAGGTTACCCGGAGTTCAAGGTAGGAGTGCATATATTAGGTTCAATAATTAGAACTAGGGCTCGAAGGAAGTCCTAGACTGGAACAAGACAGGAGTCTAAACTGGAGCAATGAAAAGGCTTTTTTAGAGGATCTTTTACACTGAATTGCAGGCAAGATTTGGAGGCAAATGAGTTACAGGGTGTAGCACGCTTCTTAGGTGTGAATGAACTCTTGCATAGTTATGAAGTAAAAAAATAAAACACCTATCTCATCTGAGTGCTTATTAACTTTAATTGTCTCTCTGACTCAGGCAGGAATAAGCCCTTTAAATTGGACAGGAAAAACCCCTCAGCTGCATCCTTTTTGTAGCTGCTTTTTGCAGGTCAAGACCTTAAAAAAGAGGAACAGGGTTTTTGTGATTCCTGAATTGCTGGATTTTTTGAGCTGGCACTGACTAGGATATAAGCAGTCTTGGGGGTGATTACAAATAGCTTGTGTGGCACTCTAGGATCAGGAATCAGCAAACAGAGCTGGCCTAAGGGTATCTGACACCCTAGGCAAAACTTCAGCCATGCATCCCCTCTTCCCCCTCGTCCATCTCCCCTTCCCTGCCCCCTAAGTATTGACATCATCTCTTCTGTGCCTCCGCCCCATGTCCAGCCTCTCTCTTTCACTGTCCCCCTCCCTGAGGTGTCCAGTATCTCTCCTTCCCTTTCCTACCCCCTTCAGTTCTCCAGGGCAGTACAGTTTGGTGAGTGGCATTAGTGTGACGGTCAGGGTTTCTAGAAAAGACTCCACATAGCTGTCACGGGATTCCTCAAGACCTGCCATGTCTTGCCCCCTCCAAACTTCCCGTTTCAGAGGGGGTGAGATGCAGCAGTGCTAGAGCCATGCAGATGATCAGAGCCCCATGCTGGCAGAGCTGAGTCTTGTTTAGAGACACTGATGACTGCACCATTGCTGCCCTCCAGATTGTGCCACCCTAGTTTGCCTGGTGGTCAAGGTGACACTGACAGTAAGTCTGGGTTCCAAGGAGGGTCTTAGATCCTGGCTTACCTTATGCAGAGAAAAAAGGATAAACTTCTGTGAGAGGTAAACAAGACTTTAGGTTCACAAGAACTCAGATAGGTTCAAGACAGCACCCATATTAGAAACAGGAGATGAAAGGGATGAAAGGAAAACAAAGACTTAGCTGCATAGGATTTGTAAATAATATTTTTAGTTTTTAAAATTGTTCCATTTCTCAACGCTCATTTTAGGAGCAAATTTTTGATTTTGTAAATGTTTACAGGTCAGTATTCACCCGTATTTTTTTAGGCGCTGACCGCAATCAAATTGGGCCCAGATATTCAGTGCTGGGCCATATCTGGGCCTAGATATTGAAAATCCGGGTCTGCAGCAGCACCTGGAAGTTATGCAGGTATGGCTAATATTTAGTGCTGTATCCATATTTACAATAAGAAAAATCAATTAACAAATTACAGTAACATACATTAGTACAAAAATAAACACAGTCTCTGATATTTATTTATTTAGTTCAGACTTTTGATATACCTCTGCAAGGCCTACACATAGGCATCTGAGTGGTTTAAAATAAAAGGATTAAAAAGAGAAGAGAAATCTAAGAGAGAGGAGTAAGAGAGAGAAATTAGAGTCTGCTAGGGAGGAATAGAGAAAAGAGGTGAGCTTTGAGAGTTTGCTTAAAAGCAGGGATGAAGGGTTGTCCTGATATATAATCATAAGACATTCCAGAGTTTGGGCCCATTGTAACGAAACGCTGAGTGACAGGTAGTGGACAGGCGAAGTTGAGTTGGGGAGGGCAGTACCAAAAGATTGTTGTCAGCGGAACGAAGGTAGCGGAGGGGATTGGAGGGGATTAGGTGCTTGTTGAGATAAACAGGAGCCAAAGGAGACCTAGATTTGTAACTAAAGGAAGAGTTTTGAAAATGATTTGAACAGAGACAGGAAGCCAATGTTCTGAATAGAGGAAGGGATTGATATGGTTAGGGTTACCATATGGCTCCAGAAAAAGGAGGACGGATTGAGCCAGCCAGGTTTTACTTCCATTGCTTTCAATGGAAGTAATTGAGCCAGCCGGGTTTTACTTCCATTGCTTTCAATGGACAGCAATGGAAGTAAAACCCGGCTGGGTCAATCCGCCCTCCTTTTTCTGGAGCCATATGGTAACCCTAGATATGGTCAAAGTGGTGAGCATTGTGCAATAGTTTGAAAGCTGTCAATTGTACTAATTGGAAGCATTTGGGGGAAGTAGAGAGAGTTACAGTAATTGAGGTGAGAAATGACAAGTGCATGGATGAGGAGGTGGAGAAGACCAGCAGGAAGGAATGGATGGACAGAGCGCACTCTGTGAAGTGCAAAGAATGCAGAGCGGAGAACGGAGTAAATCTGAGGTTTGAATGTGAGGCCAGAATCAAAAGTGACACCCAGGAATTTTACAGAATCTCTGAGAGGAAGAGGAGAACCGTTAAATACATGTAGAGAGAGCAGCATGTGGCCAGAGCAAGGGAAAAAGATAAATTCACATTTAGCAACATTGAGGTAAAGAAGATTGTTTGCTAGCCAGGTGGATACTTGAGACAGACAAACATTGAGATGCAGAATGGAAGAGGGATCAGAGACTTAGAAGATATCTGAATATCGTCAGCGTAGTTGAATGGGGTACAGGAGTTGTCCTGAATGATAGTGAGAAGAGGTACTAAAAAGATATTGAAAAGGGTCGGTGACTGAATGGAGCCCTTGTAGTGCTCCAGAGCGAAGGGGGGAGGGGGAGGGGGTAGAGGATTGGTAAAAGTAGAGTTAGTAGGAATGGTCTCTGAGATAGCTGGTGAATCATTCAAGAACAGTGCCAGAGATACTATTGAGCTAAAAGTGTCATCCACAAGGTCAAAAGCAGAAGAGAGGTCAAGGGAAACAGATAACTGAGGTGTGCTGGTCTAGTGAGGCACGAATAAGGTCGTATAGTGCTAGGAGAAGTGTTTCAGTGCTATTTTGCAACCGGAAATTGGATTGGTAAGGGTGCAGGACATTACTATGTTCAATATGATCAACCAGTTGACTGTGGACAAGCTTCTCTAAGGGCTTAGAAAAGAAAGGACGATTGGAAACAGGACAAAAACTAGAAGAGGTGAACTAGGTCATGTTTCCAATAGTGTTGTACCAAGCCCTCAGAAAGGGAGGATTAAAGGATGGGCAATAGATGTGGGATTATATCTTGAGAAAGGTGCTTGGTTAGAAAGGCAGGCCTGGGGTCAGCTTTAAACAAAGAGGGATTAAGGGAGGCAAGGGTTTGTGATTGAGGAATGGGCAGTCGGCAGGTTGAAGGATGACCATGTTGAAGAGGGACAGGGTAGGGGGGAAGGGTCTGCCTACATTCGGGGATTGACTTGGTTTGCACTACCTCTGCTGTAGCTATTCTTGGCATTCAATATCTCATTGGCATTTCCTCTTTTCAGCTTTTAATGGATTGCTTGTTGCAGATATTCCACCTCATGTGAATAACCTAGAATGTGAGGATAGGAATTCCACGTTCTGATTCATCTGTGACTGGAGTTCTGTTTGCTTCAGCCGGTCGGTTCATTGTTCCATTGTTAAGGACAGCTGAAGTAAACAGAATGTGCACAGTGGCAGACCTATCATAGATTTGAAATGAAAACAGTGAATGGTGGTTTCCCCTTTAATTTAACAAGGTTGTGAAAAGGATCACAATTATTCACTTTTCCATGTTATCGTGTACATTAAAACCTCTTACCTTTCAACACATAGTAGCTGAGTCTAGACTTTTCATTGTCTAAAAGTCCTCTATCAAACATATAAACGGCAAGTGACCGACTCACCTGCAAATGCGCAGTAGAGTCACTCAGAACGCTAAGAGTGTTGAAGTCCAAGCCCCGCCTCCACCAGCAGTACAGCTCAATAGGGAGGAGGGCTTGGACATAGGCGTGGAAATCGGAGGAGGGAGCAGGGAGGGAAGGAGGGGGTGGAACTGAGGGAAACACGCTGGGGGGAGGGCAGGGGAGAGAGCAGGGTTGGTGGACCCGGGGGGGGGGGGGGCATAGGAAAACAAAAAACTAGCCCGTTGTTACGGGCTGAACGGCTAGTGTGGAAATAAATAAACCTGGGGAAAGAAAGCTATCCCCTCCATCACTACTTGTTTTCTCAGTTCCAAACTTCCCCCAGTTATTTCCATTTCCTCTTATCTCCACTGTTGTAATAACAGAGAGAAAGAAGACATGGCATGATCGTAGCCCAAACGTCATGCTATGCAGCTGGTTGGTCTCTTTCCGTGGGCTTTCTGCTTCCCCCCCCCCCCCCCCCCCCCAAATTCTCAGATTTGTCTGTTGACTCTTTCCCTGGATTTTCTCTGGCACAGATTTTGTACCATCTTGCATCAGGAAGTGTCTGTCCTTGATGATGGCACTGGTAGCCAGAGAAGCCAGCCCCATAACGGGAGCAGCAGCAAGAGGAGTAAGGAGACCAGATGTACATGTAGGGTAGCTGGAATCTTGCAGTATGAGTCCCTGCAGAGATTTTCAGAGCGTCTACTATAAGCAGTGCAATTTTACATTGAGGCATATTTTCAAAGCACTTAGCCTCCCAAAGTTCCATAGAAACCTATGGAACTTAGCCTCCCAAAGTGCTTTGAAAATATGCCTCATTGTGTACTGGACAGAATATTACTTACCATTTAGAATTTCCAGCCTCTTCCAGAAGGAGGGAAAATCTCATTTTTATTTATTATTTTATTTCTAGTCCGCCTACAACTGTGGCAGGTATGGATTCAGGGAAAACAAAGGGAGAGAGGTGTTTAGAAAAGAAACCCTCCCTTAGTATCAAACCCTGTATCCTATTTGCACAACTGTCTTTGGCTCTTCTGCCTCCCCGGCCTCTGACATTACTTGTGAGGGTGAGCCTTTGAAGCCTAAAGCCCTAGCCTAAATCCCCATGTGGAAATATTAGGTCCTACACTTGCATTCACTTTATGAAAGTGGGAATACATGTATAGAGTTTTAGCCTGCCCAGGCTATTCTCAGCTATGCCCCCAACATGCCTCCTTGCAATTTCTCATATTATGGACATCTCCATATAAACTGAGCCTTTTCTAAATTTGCCATTTATATGTAGGTGTTGTCTCCACATAGAAATTGTGATAAGGCTTCTCCCTCTGCATGCCTTGAAGCTAGTGTAAGATCCGACATGGACATTTTTCCCTATACAGTTGGATTCCCGTTATAAAATGGGATTATGTAGATTTTGGGCCTGCCCAAGCCAGCCCTCCAACTATGCCCAAACCACATCCCTTCAGCGTGGTATAGATCTCCACATGTAAATACTGTAGTGGCTTTCTGAAACCGGGATTTACATGTGTATATGATATACATTTAAAAATGCTGTTATTTACACGTGCATTTGTTTCTAATATAATAACTACCACTGTGACAAAATGTTCCAGAATTTTACTATTTCTGGAGTAAAACAATTCTTTCTTTTCATGGTGGTTAATTCAATTAGTTCTTAATATTAAATTATACTCTTGGGGTTTTTTTTTGTAGTTGCTATGGTGCATAGGTACCTCTGAAATCCTTGTACTGTGCATCGATATATTTGTAAAATATAATTAAATCTCCTGTAGAATACATTTTTCATAGTCTTAATTGTTCCTTTCCCCTTTCCTGATGTGGATGATTTTTTCTGATTGTCTAAAAGCTCACTGTGTGTCTCTTATCACCAAAGTAGCCCTTCTATGTACTTTAAGTAGCATTTGAAAATCCTTTTTGCAGATGGGTACTGGTAGAAAATTCATGGCCAGACTGGGGGTGTACATACATTGTTTTCCAGAGCGAGCCGTGTAGTCTAATTTCAGTTTAGTCATGCTTTTCTATGGGACCAGCCCACGCTTGATGCATGGTCTTTGGCTCCTGGCCAAGGACTGGTGTTGTGACATCTGGCCTAAACAGGAGGGGCCTAGGACTAAAAATGGCAGGGGATGGAGGGATGAGGACCCTGGCAGGGTGTGAATGACAGCTTGTGGCACCATAGGTGCAGTTTAGGCTAATTCAAATTGAGCTGGAAGCCTAAAGCAGCAGGAAGAAAAATATAATTGGCAAAAGATAAGTAGAACATGGAAACAGAGGGCTATATATCATGTACGCTGCTATGCTCATACTCCCTCATTCTGTAATATGAGCATCTAATTGTAAAGATTTGAATGCAAGTGCTAGTTAGGCACTAGCAGTATTGTATACGCAACCCTTCATGAACATGCTCAATACATCTCCAGTATGATAGCTGAGGCTATGAGGAGGATTACGTAGGCTGATAGGGATTTTTCATTACCCTTTTCTAAACTGATTAAAATCACCGACAATCACTGAGCTGACAGATGCTGTTAAAAGAAATTGTCACACTGTGAATAGTGTGGATATATAGGTCATGTGCTGCCCATCTGTTCCAGGTTACTGGGCAGTTTTCTGAGTTCTTTTATCTACAATTATTGGCAAGTGCACTTCAGAATCTGAAAATTGCCAGCCTACAAAAACAAAGAGGGGCATAATCGAAAGGGGCACCCAAGTTTTCCTGAGGACGTCCTCGCAGGACGTCTCGGCAAAGGGGCGGGGAAACCCGTATTATCGAAACAAGATGAGCTTCTTATCTTTCCCCCTAAACCAACCTCTCCTCCTCCCCCATTCTCTATTTCTGTGGATAACACTCCCATCCTTCCTGTCTCATCAGCTCATAACCTTGGAGTCATCTTCGACTCCTCCCTCTCCTTCTCTGCACATATTCAACAGACTGCTAAAACCTGTCGTTTCTTTCTCTATATTATCAGCAAAATTCGCCCTTTCCTTTCTGAGCACACTACCAGAACCCTCATCCACACTCTTATCCATAGGCGCCGACTCCGTGGGTGCTGTGGGTGCTCAAGCACCCCCAATAATTTGGCAGTGGCACATGACAACGGCGACGTGACCACTCCCTCCCTGCACTGTCCGTTCCGACTCCCGACTCCTTGCCCTGCTGCACCGCTGTCTGTGCTGTCCGTCTGTCCATCCGCTCGCTCGCTCCCCTCCTACCTGGCTCCTTCCTTCAGTGCTCCGAACTGACTCTCCGTGTGCAGACACTGCCTTCGCAGTTGCCGTCGGAAGCTTTCCCTCTGGCTCTGCTCTGTTTCCGGTCCCGCATAGGCAGGATGATCAATCAATCATCATCATGCTGCAACAGAGAGGCAGAGCACAGAGGAGCTTCCTGTCCCGGAGCGGAGCCGCCGTCGCCGAAGAAGCCTGAACTTAGGCAGTGGTGGGGTGGGCCGGTGGCACCGCGCATGATGGCGTGATCATGTCCTCGGTCCTCTTGTCCTGTCCCTCCCAAGTCCCAGGCCGGCTCCTGCTCCAGTCCCTGATGCTCCCTGCCATGGTGGGTTTTGGAGGGCTTACATTTACCACCACAAGTGTAACAGGTAGGGGGGGGAGGGTGGGCCTGGGTCTGCCTACCTGAAGTCCACTGCACCCACTAAAACTGATCCAGGTACCTCATACTGCTTCGATGGACCTGAGGCTGCCATAGAGGCTGGCACAAAATATTTTTAAAGTTCTTTTTTGAGGGTGGGAGGGGTTAGTGACCACTGGGGGAGTAAGGGGAGGCCATCCCTGATTCCCTCCGGTGGTCAGCTGATCAGTTTGGGCACCTTTTTGTGCCTTGGTCATAAGAAAAACTGGACCAGGTAAAATCATCCAAATGCCGTCAGGGATGCCCTTTTTTTTCCATTATGGGTCGAGACGCCTATGTTTTAGGCACGCCCAAGTCCTGCCTTCGCTACGCCTCCGACACGCCCCTGTGAACTTTGGTCATCCCCACGACGGAAAGCAGTTGGGGACGCCCAAAATCAGCTTTCGATTATGCCGATTTGGGCAACCCTGTGAGAAGGACGCCCATCTTCCGATTTGTGTCGAAAGATGGGCGTCCTCTTTCGAAAATAAGCCTGAAAGCATGATAATCAGAGTCCACACGGCCGTTCATGTGTGTGTGTGTCTGTTCTGTCTCTGTATATAAAAATCCTGTGTCATCAGTGTCCTTAAGGGGGTTTCCGTATCTTCAGAGGCTGGGGTGATATACATGTCCCCAGCTTCAGCCATGCGGCAGTGACTTGTGGGTGTGTCTAATACAGGTTTTTTACAACTGTGGAGATATATATTGCTAATGTTACTCTGTAACTTGCCTAGATTGTGCTTGGAGAAATTAATATGATTAAATAAATATCAAACAAAAATTACAATACCAGGTATCAAATCATCAAAGATTGTATCAACAACATAAATTTAGAAATTAGCAGATAATCTTACACGATAAACAGGTAGAAATCCAGATACTTATTTCAAATACAAGGATCAGAAAGCAGTAGAAATATTTGTTATATGCAAAAAAGGTCAGTCATCTAACAATATGGGACATGCTATATAATGTTCGCTTTCCATACTTCATCAGAGTACAAACAGCCTTAAGGATGTTGCCTCAAATGTAGGCAGGTAAGATTTTAGAAGCCCATTGAAAATCTGGTGGACTGCTCTCCTTTTTTCAGGTTTCTCCTCATCTCCACCCCATCCTTTTCAGATTCCTTTCTCTTTTCAGGTTTGTCTTCTCCTCCTTTAAGTTTTCATGTCTTCCCTACATGTTGTGCTCTCTCTTGGGCCACAGTAGTGGCAGCAGCAGTAGTCAGGCAGTGCAAGGTACAATGAGGGCACGCTTCCTGGTCCTGTGGGAGCCATTTTCTCTACCAGTGTGTATTTTTCTTCTCAACAGGAAGCATATGGGAGAGAGGAATTAGCAGCAGATGCAGGGCCCAGGATCATGAACTCACCAGGTTTATCCATTACAAGCCTACACTCTATGGGGAAGGGAGATGGAGAAAGGGATTCTTTTCAGCAACCTGTAGAAAGGCTGCAGCAGCTCATCTTTGTCCACTTCATCCTTCTCTCCTGGGCAGCAAAGTAGGTTAAGAGACTTGCCCTGCTGCCCCTGCACATGCATACTGTACCCTGCTGGGCTACAGTCAGGACTTGCAGATTTTTATACCTGTTATGTAAGGATGGTTTACAGGCTTTACCATCTTTTATTGGAGAATATCTATCTATCTATCTATCTATCTATCTATCTATCTATCTATCTATCTATCTATCTATCTATCTATCTATCTATCTATCTATCTATCTATCTATCTATCTATATATATATACACCTTTTTGGGCCATTGGAGGTTGTTTGAGGTGATTAATGAACACTGTACACAAACCTTAGATACTTAAACAACAGTGTAGTTTTTTTTTTCCTATTTCCGAGATAATTCTGTGCACCTGTTCAGTGCAGAATTTACACCATGGGGTTTGGGAGTGAGAAAGTTGAGGTGTTTTTTTTTTTTTTTGCCTAGGGAGTATCTGTGTTTGTGCACCTTTCCAGAAGTACTGTGGTGTATGGAAAACTGCAGGGCCTAGCTCTGGGTGTGGCACCAGCAGCAGGTTGTGGGCATGGGTCTGTGAAAGCATGGAGTGCTAATCACTAGGTCACTCCATGCTTTCACAGACCCATGCCCACAACCTGCTGCTGGTGCCACACCCAGAGCTAGGCCCTGCAGTTTTTGGACTAAAAAGTAGGATGTGAGACCCCTGTATCCTCCTTCAAGAATTTGGGGATCATTATTGACTCATTACTGTCTTTTGCTCTTCAAATCTCTCAGGTGCTAAAGACTGACTTCTTTTTCCTGCATAAACTGAAGTCGATTTGTAATATGATCGACTTCCAGTCTTTCTGTTCCCTATTCTTTGTCTATATCCACTTGAGGTATTACTATTGCAATGTCATATACAAGGGAATAATGAAACACAATCTTGAAACGTCTTCAAACATTGGGAAACACTTTTCTAATCTGTCAAGTGCAGCGCTTTGATCATGCTACACTACTTCTCAAACGCCTTCATTGGCTATGAGTAGAGTCCAGAGATAAATTCAAGATTCTTACCTTGACTCATAAGGCCCTCCATAACAATATCCCTGCTTATCTTGCATCTCTAACAATTCCATATATCCCTGTTCATGTGCTCCATTCATTGAATGACAATACACTAGTCATCCCCCATCCCACGAAAGCTAGAAGGGAATCTAAAAAAACCTTTTTTTCTCACACCCGCGCTTTGAAACTTTTTGCCACAGCATCTCCATATAGAATTTTCACACTTATCGTTTCATGCTTCTTTGAAGAAATATATTTTCCAGTCAGCACTTGAGACATTAAGGTGGGTTGTCCTGTGGTGGGGAAGTTGTTCTCATAGGTTAGATACTGTAACGAAGTTGGTTGCATGCCTCTTTTGTGTGAAGTGACTGTGTTATGGATGCTTAACGTAGATTGTACATAGGTTTTAAATGAATGATGTTTAGATGTTCGCTCTTTCCTATCACTAATTGGAGTTCCTTTCCTGTAAATAGGAACAACAAACATAGTTTGAAATGTCTATATGCAAATACCAGAAGCCTAAGAAATAAGATGGGAGAGTTAGAATATATTGCACTAAATGAAAAATTAGATATAATAGGAATCTCTGAGACCTGGTGGAAGGAGGATAACCAGTGGGACACTGTCATACCAGCGTACAGATTATATCATAGTGATAGTGTTATTAGTTTATATTTAAATGTATTTTTATGTAACAAAAGAACCTAATGTGTTAAGAACATCACATTTTCCATACCCCAAATTGGGTGTAAATAAACAACTAGCAACTTGTATTTACCATCTGTCTGGTTACTAGGTCCTAAAATCCTTTTAGTTTTCTTGTTTAATTGTCTCCGAGCTCAGAGGTGAACTGCAGGCTTGAGGTATTCGGCCACGGGTAATGTAAAACTTGCAGGGCCTTCTGAGACGAGGAAGCTACAATTGGGTGGATCGAATTGGTGGAGGGGTAGCATTGTATGTTAAGGAAGACCTTGAATCAAATAGATTGAAAATTCTACAGGAAACAAAACACATCTTGGAATCCCTGTGGATTGAAATTCCATGTGTAAAGCGGGAAAGGATAGTGATAGGAGTGTACTACCGTCCGCCTGGCCAGGATGAACAGATGGATGTAGAAATGTTATTGGAAGTTACGGAGGCTAACAAACTGGGCAACACGATAATAATGGATGATTTCAATTACCCCAATACTGACTGGGTAAATGTAACATTGGGGCATGCTAGGGAGGTAAAATTCCTTGACAAAATCAAGGATTGCTTTATAGAGCAGCTGGTACAGGAGCCGACAAGAGAAGGAAAAATTCTAGACCTAGTCCTTAGTGGATCGCATGATCTGGTGCGGGAGATAATGGTGATGGGGCTGCTTGATAACAGTGATCATAATATGATCAGATTTGATATTAGCTTTGGAGTAAGTATATGCAGGATATCCAATATGTTAGCGTTTAAATTTCAAAAAGGAGACTATGATAAAATGAGAAGAACAGTGAAAGAAAAACTTAGAGGAGCGACTGCGAGGGTCAAAAATTTACATCAGGCGTGAATGCTGTTCAAAAATACCATCCTGGAAGCCCAGGCCAAATATATTCTGCATATTAATAAAGGAGGCAGGAATACCAAACAACAACTGGCATGGTTAAAAAGTGAGGTGAAAGAAACTATTAGAGCTAAAAGAAAATCCTTCAGAAAATGGAAGAAGGAACCGACTGAAAATAACAAGAAACAGCGTAAAGAATGTCAAGTCAAATGCAAAGCGCTGATAATGAAGGCAAAGAGGGACTTTGAAAAAAAGATTGCGTTAGAGGCAAAAACACATAGTAAGAATTTTTTTAGGTATATTAAAAGCAAGAAGCCGGCAAAAGAATCGGTTGGACCGCTAGATGACCGAGGGGTAAAAGGGGCAATCAGGGAAGACAAAGCCATAGCGGAGAGATTAAATGAATTCTTTGCTTCGGTATTCACCGATGAAGATTTGGGAGAGATACCGGTGCCAGAAATAGTATTCAAAGCTGATGAGTCGGAGAAACTGAATGAAATCTGTATAAACCTAGAGGATATAATGGGGCAATTTGACAAACTGAAGAGTAGCAAATCTGGACTGCATTGGGGAACCGGCACAATATGAAACAGATATGGTGGACTGTTGAGTTAGTCACCGAGCACACAGCACTTGTATTGTGATGCATACAGATGATTGGAGGTGGCGTATTTAATCAGCCAACGGAGGGTCAACAGACATACAGTGTTTTTCCATGAAGAGCAGTCATCCAGCGTTTACGTGGAAACACTTTTGCAGCGTCCAAGCGGAAGGCGTGGCGTCTGTAGGAAAAGGACTATCTAGCTGGCAGGACTGAGTTTTGATCATTTGTGCATGATATAATGTATAAATATGGTAAAACATATGTAAAATAAGAAACAGCATAAGTATGCAGTTTAAAATGTAAAACCAGTTGTTTTGTATTTAAATACAGGTGGTGCAAGGTGAGTGGAGGAATGAATGTATGAGGTTTTAACATTAGGTAGCAGTGCTGGTGAGGTTAGTGGGCATTGCAATATAATAAAATGTTTTTGTGATATGAAAAAAATACTGGAGTCTTTGTGTATTAGATATTAAAAGTGACTCTGGAATTAAAAGAGTTATCCCCTAATTAGTAATTTTGGAATTAAAATTCAATACAAAGAAGTGCAGAATGATGCACTTAAGGACTAGAAATCCACGGGAGACGTATGTGTAAGGCAGTGAGAGCCTGATATGCACAGACAGGGAGAGGGACCTTGGGGTGACAGTATCTGAGGATCTGAAGGTAATGAAACAGTGTGACAAAGCGGTAGCCAGAAGGACGCTAGGCTGTATAGAGAGAGGTGTAACCAGCAGAAGAAAGGAGGTGTTGATATCCCTGTACAAATCGTTGGTGAGTCCCCACCTGGAGTATTGTGTTCAATTTTGGAGGCCGCATCTTGCTAAAGATGTAAGTGGTCCAGAGGAAGGCGACAAAAATGTTATGGGGCTTGTGCCAAAAGACATATGAAAAGAGACTGGACGATCTGAATATGCATACCCTAGAGGGGAGGTAGTACTGGGGAGATATAATACAGACGTTTAAATACTTGAAAGGTATTAATATAGAAACAAACATTTTCCATAGAAGGGAAAATGGTAAAACTAGAGGACATGATTTGAGGTTGTGGGGTGTAGACTTAGGAATAATGTCCGAAAATTATTTTTCACAGAGAGGGTAGTCGATGCTTGGAATGCCCTCTCGAGGGAGGTGGTGGAGAATAAAAACAGTGGCAGAATTCAGAAATGCGTGGGATGAACACAGAGGATCTCTGATTAGAAAATGAGTGGTATAGAAAAGAAAAATTAAAGTGTTGCATGTGTGTTTTCATGTCAAGTGGTGCTTAGATGGTATCAACTAAGGCCGGTGCTGGGCTGGCTTGTATGGTCTGAATCCCACATATAGCAATCCTGTTTAGGATGGGCTGGAGAGAGCTTCGACAGAAACTCCAGTAATTTGGAAAGTGAGGACAGTGCCGGGCAGACTTTTACGGTCTTTGTCCAGCAAATGACAAGACAGATTTAGTTAGGCTGGAGTCAGCTTTGATGGCAACTCCAGTAGTTGGAACATAAGGACAGAGCTGGGCGGACTTCTACAGTCTGTGTCCCAGAAACAACAAAGAAAGTCTATGATCAGGTACTTAATATCACGCTCATTGTTGATTTAATCTTGAATTGAGAATGAATGTGACTGTTAGGCAGACTAGATGGACCGGCTCTTACTCTGTTACTGTTTACTGCCCAATATTCTGCCCTTGGTGTCAGCGGTTTATAAAGTTGCTGATAGCTGTGGGCAGAATTAAGCCCAAATATTCAAAGCTGAGCTATATCCGAGCACCGGCATTGCATGTCCGTGGTCTTCTGCCAACCCGGAGGTTACATGGGTGCCATTTGGTGCCTTTTGTGTGGTCCAGTTTGTGTGCTTAGATATACGGGCACAGCACTGAATATTGCCGGTGCCCATATAGCTCCCAGCTCCTCTCCAACTTCGCCCATGAACTGCCCTGTCACTATCCAGGCAGTGCTTTGGAGGACAGAGCCAATATTCAGCTGCACTGCTGAATTAAGTGCCACTGAATATCAGTGGCCGGCATGTTGAATGTGGCTTCAACAGGCAGGAGCCTCTTCTTCCCTCTTAAACCATGCTGAATATCGATCCCTTAATTACCTTGGCAAATTCCTGTGAAAATATTGTCCCAATACTGTTTTGTCCACTGTGCTGGAGAAGGGGGAAAGATGAGGTGCAGGAAAGAGGGGGTGGAGAAAGATGAAGGGAGGCAGACACTTAGGAATAATGTCAGGAAGTATTTTTTTCACAGAAAGGTTGGTGGAATGCCCTCCCGTGGGAGGTGGTGGAGATGAAAATGGTAATGGAATTCAAAAATGCGTGGGATAAATACAAAGGAATCCTGTTCAAAAGGAATGGATCCCCAGAAGCATAGCTGAGATTGGGTGGCAACACTGGTAATTGGGAAACAAAGCCAGTGCTGGGCAGACTTCTACAGTCTGTGCCTTGAAAATGGCAAGGACAAATCAAGGTCAGGTATACATATAAAGTATCACATACAATGAGTTTCTCTTGTTGGGTAGACTGGATTGACCGTACAGGTCTTTATCTGCTGTCATCTACTATGTTACTGTGTTACTATGAATGAAGTCCAGGGCAGAAGGGGGAGGAGTTCCATATCAGAGAGGTAGGGGAGAGCTGTGGCTGGCAGAGTGTGAAACAGAGAGAGCAGCTGAAGTAGACTTTTATTTCTTTTGACACTTTAGCCTTGGCCTTGGCTCTGTCAGCCACTTTCTTAAAGGTACTGGCACACTTGACATTTACCACTGATTAGCCTTGTTTCCCCTGAGGTGGACGCAATGCTGGCTGTCTCCCTCCACTAGCCCCCTCCCTTGCTTTTAGCAGGTTTGGTGGCTGGTTCTCCTCATTGTTTCCAGTTACCAGGGCTTTTGCTGTACTGTATTCAGAACTGGGGGAGGGGCAGACCTGCAAGCACCATTTTAATTGCACCCTCTCTAGAGAGCCCACTGTGGCTTCTGGGAGGTTCAGACAGTGAGGTATGGAAGGTTTAAAACATAATGATAGCTTTCACACATAGCCAAAGAAGGGATGCTGTATATGAGGCTCATGTATTATGTAAAGGCTAATAATCAGAGCAGGGCTTGGTGGGTTATTACACCTACTTGGTCATGTCCTTTGCTCTGATCCTGCTGTCATAATTGTTGGGAGGATGGAAAAGTGCCTGGGAAAATGTTTTTGCTATTTCAAAATGTGTCATTTCAGATACCAAACTACTTGTAAGACTCCATTAATAGCGTGGAGCAGGAATATAGTGTTACTGTGTTTGCGGAAGTTGGAAACGTCTATCTGTCTGTCTGTCTGTCTGGAGGCAAAATAACTCTCTGAAAATTAAATGGAATGAGATGACACTTGGCATGTAGAGAAAAATGATTAAAAGAAAGACATGTTGATTTTAAAACTGGGCCAGATCTGACCAGGGAGCTCCATAGAAATAATCCCTGCTAAAAAATATCCCAGTTTATTTCTATGGGAGAAGGAGTCCAGCTTCTGTAAATTGAAACTTACATACAGTGAAGCACAGCAGTTAGGGAATTCCTTCTTTAAAACTGCCTTTCCCTGTTTTTTACTCTTCCAGCCCCACCCCGCAAACTGTCCCAGCACAGAATACTGTCCCCCTGCATAAACTGCTGCACTCCTAAAAACTACCCTCTGCAACTGCTTCACCATCCTGCAAACTGGCCCCAAAACATACCCCTATAACTGCTTCACCACCCCACAAAGTTCCCCACCCCCAAAATTACCCTCCACTGTCTCACCACCCCACAAACTGCATCCATCCCCTAAATCTACCCTTTGTAACTGGCCCACCCTCAAAATGAACCCCCTGCAATTAAGAATTGCACCTTTCAAGCAGTCCTTTACTTTCACCTCCTCTCCTGATTACAGATATACAGAAAATCAACAGATGTAAATACAGGCACGTACATACTGACATGCCCACTCACAAATAGGAACATACAGTGGTGGAAATAAGTATTTGATCCCTTGCTGATTTTGTAAGTTTGCCCACTGACAAAGACATGAGCAGCCCATAATTGAAGGGTAGGTTATTGGTAACAGTGAGAGATAGCACATCACAAATTAAATCCGGAAAATCACATTGTGGAAAGTATATGAATTTATTTGCATTCTGCAGAGGGAAATAAGTATTTGATCCCCCACCAACCAGTAAGAGATCTGGCCCCTACAGACCAGGTAGATGCTCCAAATCAACTCGTTACCTGCATGACAGACAGCTGTCGGCAATGGTCACCTGTATGAAAGACACCTGTCCACAGACTCAGTGAATCAGTCAGACTCTAACCTCTACAAAATGGCCAAGAGCAAGGAGCTGTCTAAGGATGTCAGGGACAAGATCATACACCTGCACAAGGCTGGAATGGGCTACAAAACCATCAGTAAGACGCTGGGCGAGAAGGAGACAACTGTTGGTGCCATAGTAAGAAAATGGAAGAAGTACAAAATGACTGTCAATCAACAAAGATCTGGGGCTCCACGCAAAATCTCACCTCGTGGGGTATCCTTGATCATGAGGAAGGTTAGAAATCAGCCTACAACTACAAGGGGGGAACTTGTCAATGATCTCAAGGCAGCTGGGACCACTGTCACCACGAAAACCATTGGTAACACATTACGACATAACGGATTGCAATCCTGCAGTGCCCGCAAGGTCCCCCTGCTCCGGAAGGCACATGTGACGGCCCGTCTGAAGTTTGCCAGTGAACACCTGGATGATGCCGAGAGTGATTGGGAGAAGGTGCTGTGGTCAGATGAGACAAAAATTGAGCTCTTTGGCATGAACTCAACTCGCCGTGTTTGGAGGAAGAGAAATGCTGCCTATGACCCAAAGAACACCGTCCCCACTGTCAAGCATGGAGGTGGAAATGTTATGTTTTGGGGGTGTTTCTCTGCTAAGGGCACAGGACTACTTCACCGCATCAATGGGAGAATGGATGGGGCCATGTACCGTACAATTCTGAGTGACAACCTCCTTCCCTCCGCCAGGGCCTTAAAAATGGGTCGTGGCTGGGTCTTCCAGCACGACAATGACCCAAAACATACAGCCAAGGCAACAAAGGAGTGGCTCAGGAAGAAGCACATTAGGGTCATGGAGTGGCCTAGCCAGTCACCAGACCTTAATCCCATTGAAAACTTATGGAGGGAGCTGAAGCTGCGAGTTGCCAAGCGACAGCCCAGAACTCTTAATGATTTAGAGATGATCTGCAAAGAGGAGTGCACCAAAATTCCTCCTGACATGTGTGCAAACCTCATCATCAACTACAGAAGACGTCTGACCGCTGTGCTTGCCAACAAGGGTTTTGCCACCAAGTATTAGGTCTTGTTTGCCAGAGGGATTAAATACTTATTTCCCTCTGCAGAATGCAAATAAATTCATATACTTTCCACAATGTGATTTTCCGGATTTAATTTGTGATGTGCTATCTCTCACTGTTACCAATAACCTACCCTTCAATTATGGGCTGCTCATGTCTTTGTCAGTGGGCAAACTTACAAAATCAGCAAGGGATCAAATACTTATTTCCACCACTGTACATGCATTGATACACAAACACGTGTGCATACATTCACATACATACTAGCTCACAAAGTTAAACACAGCACACACACACATCACAATATCTAAAAGAGCTAAACGGATCAATTCAATCCTCTCTTCATCATCGGCCAATCTCCTTTTAAACCCATCTGTGCTAGATACCTTGATAATACATTTCACAGCTTAATTATGTGCTGCATGAAAAAATACTTATCATCAATTTGTTTTAAATCTGTTAGATAAACAACCATTCCCTATTTACATGTTGTACTTCATTCATATCTGTGTATAATCCCTTGGCTTATCCGAATCAAATACAGTCTCATGGCTGCCTCTCTCCTGCTTCCTTCTAGAGAATTTTTGTTTTCCCTAATAAATCTTTGACTGGCTTCATCTGATTATTCCTTATTGTCTATCATGGCTCTAGGCTGTGGCTTCCCAGAACTATCCCAGAAGCCTCTTGGCTTTCTTACTTCCATTTTCCTGCCTTAGGACTAACCAAGGAGGTTTCATGACAAGAGACAGAATGAGCCTGTCTGGCCCATTATCTGGGTTGAAGGCAGTGGGCAGAGCTTGCTGCCATATTGGTAAGAACAAAACAATAGTAATCGCTATTGAAAACAATAGCGAACTTGTGAGGTTTTTTTTTAAATCATTTATTTATAATTTTTCATTTTACAAGGGTCACTTGCAAACACTAATACAGAGATGATTGCACATTAATACAATATAAGAAGAAAACAATCCCAACTAGATATATGGATTATATACAGTCTTTCTCTTTCTTAGACCACAAAGTGAAGAAAAATAGGGAGAGTGAAATAAGACAAGGAGATCAATTAAACAGTAAACAGAAAAAAGAAAACATGGTATTAACCTGATTATCCCCAGATATTACTCATCTAATATATTATTCCACATTGATCATCTGGTTGGCTTCCTCAAGACCAAATACGGCGTCAAGTCAATTCATTTCATTGAGAACATACTTATTGTCCAGGTTTTAGTTAGAAATAATACATCTGATTACATTCTCTCTCTTTTAAAAACTAGAAATTACTTAACGATGCATATACTCAAGTCTCTAATTCAAACCCCACTGATTAATGCAACCCCAGTTTTCACAGGCTTCACTCCTTTCGAAGTAATAATTAAGGAAATATTTCTGAGGAAAACTTTAGGAGTCATACCTGGAACTCTGGGAAAAACAATATCTCGACATTAATCATCCACAAAAACATCCACCTTATTATTCAAAGTTTCTGGTCCATTATTTTCAAGATCATAACCACTTCTTGCTTGTACAGAACTACATCTGTCATATCAATTTTTTCACTCTCAGAGGGTTCAGTCAAATTGTCCATGAAACTCTCCAATAAGATCATATCTGAAACAAAGTTATTTACTGCCGCCGTTAGGTCCCGAAGCACCTTCCAGATGGTATTCAATGTAGCCTCCACGGAAGCCAAAAACTCCAAGATGATTTCTCTTGAGGTGTTTAGGAGTGGTTCCGCTGATTCGGGTTCTGCTGTAAACGTCCTCCATTTCAGCATATGCCTCTAACTCACTTCTCCACTCCTTTGGACATGGTGGTTGAATAATTCGGGAGCGATGGAGTTGTTTTTCCAGGTCCAAGAGCGTTGACGCTCCTTCGCCGGCGCTAATCAAAGGACTCGCCAACCCTTTCATCTGTGGGCAGTTCGATGCGCAGCGCTCCCACACTTGCTGCTCAGGGGACAAAACGCTGGCCATCAGCGGCTGACCGCTGGTTGTTCCCTTCCTCTCAGTTAAGGAAAATGTAATTGCAAAGAGGAAATTTACATAAAGAAGACAGAACCTCAGAGGGCAGCTGGGCCGTTGGGCATACAAACTCCAGGTCACCATCTCACCACTCTCCCAGTTTGGGACACTCTTTGTCTGGTTTCTCCTCAGAGGCCTGTCTGATATGGGTAGCCCTTCAGCATAGCCCTCTGAGTCATTGAAACACGGAAGCCCCTCCACCACTACAAGGTGGTGTCCCTTCGGAGGGGGCGAACTTGTGAGGTTTATTGTTTTCTTAAACCTCTTAGGTTTTGCATTCTTTCTTTTAGGAGGGGATCGGGGAGGGGAGTTGGGGAGTTTTTGAGGGATCTGTGAAGGGAGGAAGGTTATATTTAAAAAGTATTTGTCAGTGCTCCAGAGCTTGCTTTGTTATTTGAAATGCTTTATTGTGAATTACAGTGTAGTGCTATATGCCTTTATGTTTGCTGATGATGATAATAAAGATATTTCTATATCAAAACAATAGCAAACACTTATGACTGCCTATCCAGCTTATAATCGAACGAGAAAAACGCCCAAGTTCCGACCTAAATCGGGAGATGGGCGTTTTTCTCACAAAAACAAATAAAGCGGTATAATCGTAAGCCAAACTTTGGACGCTTTCAACTGCACTCCGTCGCGGATGCGGACAAAGTTGACGGGGGCGTGTCGGAGGCGTGGTGAAGGCGGGACTGGGGCGTGGTTATCACCCGAACAGAGATGGGCGCCTTTCGCCGATAATCGATGCGTTTGTAGCTAGAATTTAGGGCACTTTTCCTGGACCCTGTTTTTTCACGAATAAGGCCCCAAAAAGTGCCCTAAATGACCAGATGACCCCCAGAGGGAGTCGGGGATGACCTCCCCTGACTCCCCCAGTGGTCACTAACCCCCTCCCACCACAAAAAAATGATGTTTCACAACTTTTTATTTTCACCCTCAAATGTCATACCCTCCTCCCAAGCAGCAGTATGCAGGTCCCTGGAGCAGTTGTTAGGGGGTGCAGTGGATGTCAGGCAGGTGGACCCAGGCCCATCCCCCCCCTACCTGTTACAATTGTGCTGCTTAATGCTTAGTCGTCCAACCCCCCCAAACCCACTGTACCCACATGTAGGTGCCCCCCTTCACCTCTTAGGGCTATAGTAATGGTGTAGACTTGTGGGCAGTGGGTTTTGAGGGGGATTTGGGGGGCTCAACACCCAAGGGAAGGGTGCTATGCACCTGGGAGCTCTTTTACCTTTTTTTTTGTTTTTGTAAAAGTGCCCCCTAGGGTGCCCGGTTGGTGTCCTGGCATGTGAGGGGGACCAGTGCACTATGAATCCTGGCCCCTCCCACGAACAAATGCCTTGGATTTATTCGTTTTTGAGCTGGGCGATTTCATTTTCCATTATCGCTGAAAAGCAAAAACGCCCAGCTCACACCTTGGCGAATAAAACATGGGCGTCTATTTTTTTTTGAAACTACGGTTCACTCCGCCCCTTCACGGACCCGTTCTCGGAGATAAACGCCCATGGAGATAGGCGTTTCTGTTCGATTATGCCCCTCTAAGTGTGTTTTTTTTATTTAACAGCTTTTTTTATTTATTTGAAAACTTCCCATATGTAGATATATATCATGAAATAAAATTGAAAATCACTAAAACAGCATTAAAAATTATTGTAGCTGGTAGAAACAACAGTAATAAACTCTGTATTTTTGTGTTCATTTTTGTACACTGTCCTATACAATACAGTAATATATGGCTAAATTAGATTGTAAGCTCTGACGAGCAGGGACTGTCTCTTCATGTTCAAGTGTACAGCGCTGCGTACATCTAGTAGCACTTTAGAAATGATAAGTAGTAGTAGGCTAAATCTCAGTGAAGATATCCTGTTTCCTGATGGGTTCATCTTAATTGTTGTTGTAATCTTCCTTGGGAAGCCTGGTGTTATTATGGTGGAATATATCGAAATTAAATGTTAGAAAAATTAAACTCTCCTTTCATTGGGGCACATGGAATCACATAAGTACATAAGTAATGCCATACTGGGAAAAGACCAAAGGTCCATCGAGCTCAGCATCCTGTCCCCGACAGCAGCCAATCCAGGTCAAGGGCACCTGGCAAGCTACCCAAACGTACAAACATTTTATACAGTTATTCCCGAAATTGTGGATTTTTCCCAAGTCCATTTAGTAGCGGTCTGATGACTTATCTGTTTTGTAGACGTTTACATTTTAGATACATAAATGGATTTTTCTGTTTTGAGAATGTTTCAGGGATAAGTGGTTTTATAAGTCAAAATAATAAAAATAAATATTTGGGGCCCTGTTTACTAAGTTGTGCTAAGGGCACACTAGATAAACATTAGTGCACGCTGAACACTAAAGACACCCATGGGAATATATGGGTGTCTCTAGCATTTAGCATGCGCTAAAAACACTTGCATCTTAGAAAACAGGGCCCTTGGTTTCATGCAGATCTCTCATTTGTTGAAACATAACTAAATGGCTTTAATGCAGTCCGTTGGTTTTCTGATATTTTATTGTTGTGATGACTTATACTGTTCCAAAATGGAAAACTCTTATCTCTTCTTTCTGGATGATAATAACATCATGGAAGCAAGTCGATGGATATGTGTGAAACATTTAACAATGTTGAGAAAGCATATATACCCAGCCAGTCATTTAAAAGTCTGTCCTTGAATGATGCCATATGTTCAGAATTCATAGCCATAAGTAAAGACAGCTAGTCAAACATTCTCACATGCACACACCAACAGGCATCCATACACACATTGCAAATGTAAACAACAACTTCAACAGAGTACATTCCAAAATTTATTTTTTTATTTCCTCTTTTCCATCTTCCAAAATTTCAGACAGCAAATATACAGATCAGTAGGACCCAAAGCAGTTCAAAACAAATAAAGTCAGAAACAACACAGTTTATACCTAATTGTTCACCCACCCTTAGCTTTGGCCTTTGGGTTAAAAAAAAATCAATGCCAAGTGCTTGTCAGGTCTAGATAAATGAATTAAACCCATCAAAAGCTTTTAGCAAATGCCCCAAATATGTAATATTTGGTAGCAGAAATGAAAGAGTGATAGAATATTCACACAGCAGGCATTCAAGAGACTTATTTTCCACTGAAAATAATTAACTTTGTGGGTAATAATGTTCTGCTTGCTTTTACATCCAAACATACTTTTAATAGAAATAAATATATAGAACAGAACTGGCACATTTAGACTGACTCTGGACTTCTGCATGAAGGTAGCGCTTCCTTCATTATTCAGTAGCTCTCTTTTAAATAGTAGTAATAAAACAATATCAAGTGCATTTTTACAATATACCACTGCATGCCACAAAACAAAAGGAGCATGTTTCCACATACCATCTTTCACTTTTGATCTAGGCACAGGGAAAAAAGATTTTTAAATGCTCCCAGGTTCAACTCAATTAAGGTTTAAAACAACCTTTGTAGTTAAAAATAAAAACTGTGAATGTTGAGCACCTGATTCTCAGAACATGATGTCTGTTTTGGTGGCCCTTTACTAGGTGAAAAAATCTCAGCACCAATACGACATGTGCTAGGGTGTCCCTATAACGAGCTCCTTGAAATGACACACTGATTACGATTTAGAACTAATTACTACTCTAACCTATGAAAGGTTATTCCGTTCTGATACTTCCTCTTTGTACTACTACTACTACTACTACTTAACATTTCTAGAGCGCTACTAGGGTTACGCAGCGCTGTACAAAATAAACAAAGAAGGACGGTCCCTGCTCAAATGAGCTTATAATCTAAAGAATTGTCAAGTTGGGCACAAACTGGCATGTTTCTAACTATAAATGAGATAAAATAACAATAAACAATGACAATGTGGATCCAGTGGCTGATTGTTTTGATAGCACCAATATTGCGGCTGCTTGGAGCGGGGGGTGGCTTCATCCTTATGATGTCATGACAGTTTCGCTCTTATTAACCCTCCTTGGGACTATCGTGGTTCTCTTCACTGGGTACACTCTGCAGCTCCAGCTGATGAGCTTCTCTGAGTCTTGAGGCATCATTATAGTAAGATACGTCTGAAACAAGAATTCTGAATGTCTAGATATGAAATGCAAATTGACGAAATAGAGATATTATTTTAGATGAAGGACTCAATCAAAGGTGCAAGCTGTAAGTTTGACACCAACATTTTTTTAAATTAATTATTTAATTTTTAATGAAAAATCTGGCAAAATATTTATATGGAGCAAAAGTGTCATAAATGAGCTCCCAAAGAATCAAGTTTAAAAAATCTTAGTCATTGTATGAAATGTGCCTAGTTTCTCAGTGTAGTTGGGTTTATATATGGACCTCTTTGAATTATATTGGCAGGGGAATGGGTTTCACCACAATTCCAAGAGCTTTGTGAAACCAAAACTCTTGGGCCCTGATATGTATTTATTATTTCAGATAAAAGCAATAAGAAGTAGCACTAAAGACATAATTTTTGTGAGCCACTGAAAAACAAAAACAAAATGTTTCATACTTTTGACTCATTTGTGCAGGGCTGGTGCTAGACATGATGAGGCCCAGGGCAGATGCTAGGGTGAGGGCCCCCAAAGCATGCTTGCAGGCTGTCCCTCTTTCAACTTCAGGCAGTTTTGGGGCCCCCAGTAACATGGAACCCAGGGCAATTGCCGTATTTGCTCACCCCTAATGCTGGCCCTCCAGAGACAGGGAAATATCTACTGTACATGAATGTAACTCACCTTGAACTACTACTGAAAAGGCATGAGCTAAATCCAAATCCCTTCCCTTCCTTATATCTCTTCACTTTCTCCTTAATTATTAAGGGGTCCTTTTACTAAGGTGCGCTGGAAAATGGGCTACTCTAGTTTAGGCACATGTTTTGGGCGCGCGCAGATCCATTTTTTTCAGTGTGCCTCTAAAAAAGGCCTTTTTAAAACTTCTGCCGAAAAGACGTACAACAAAATAAAAATTGCCGTGCGTCCATTTTGGGTCTGAGACCTTACCGCCACCAATTGACTGAGCGGTAAGGTCTCATGTGGTAACTGTGCGATAATGGCTATCAGCTATTCGGCCTCGACCTAGAGAAGTACACCGAAGACTTTAAGGTCAGCACAATACTAGAACTCGAATGCCAGGTCTGAGGAGGCATAGAAGGATTAGTTCTTCTGCAGTACGGTCTGAGAGGATATAATGTCAGCTTTTTCTTTTTGCTGCGAGCACAACAGTGCCTGCAACTTTCAAGGCAGAACTGGGGGTGATGGTTCTGGCACAGATCCAAGCAGGGAAAAAAAATTATATCTGCGCATGAACTGGAATGTTGTTCTGCTCATAAATTTTGACATTGCAAAAATGATATATGCAAGAAATGTTTGTGAGGCTGATATTTATCTGTAGAGTAACATTCTAGCATATGCATAAATTTACTTGGAAATTCTCACAGTGTTGGGTGCCACCAGTGCAAAAGCTTGTGCGCAGCGGTCCGACATGGTTTCCCTGATTAGCACACAAGTTCTGCACACTTCAGATTTGCACATGATTAGGCTATTATGTCCATGGGCAAAACTCTGATTATTTTTATTTCATTTATTTGTTTTTTGTACCTCGTATTATTCAAAACATGTCTGGTTCAATGCAGCTCACATCGTAACATTAAACATTATAACAATAAACATTTTACAATATAATATTATACCAATAAGCAGTGAAACCATAGAATAGGGTGAAGCTTAACACTTGGACTTGGGTTAGCATTGTAGCATTAGTTGACTTCGGAGAAGATATGGGCAATTTTGTGTCAAGAATGGCTAGTGGGACAGGTCAAAATAGAAATTTTAGGACTGTGGGTAGGGCCTGGTGAGCTCCCATCCTGATGAGGGTGGTGTTTGTAGCATGCGATAGAAGATTTGTATGGTGTGACTTGGTATAACGGTTTACTGGAGAAGGAAGTACCTGGCTACGCTTAAAGCTTTTCGGGATGGCACTTGGACAGCTTATACCTCTCCAGATGATGTTACTGAATGGCTCAATTCACAAGAGCCAGTGTGATTTACTTTATTTTATTGACCGAGACTGTGTGATCTTTGGAACAATGACTAACATTGGACTTTCTAACCCTTGCCAGCCCTTTGGGGTGGTGAGTCGGGCTGCACTTGCTGTCTTCATAGTTCATGTAGTTGATCTATTTGTTGTACCATATCTCGTTTCTCTATGATTCTATTATTAGAAACTGGTGGCGTGGCTTAGTAAACAGGGGGGGCTAATGTCTTCCTTTTGTAGGTACACTTTTTTTTGATTGGCTACTATCCAAATCATGCTTACACTGTCATACTTGTGCTCTCACGGATCACAAATTCTGTCATGCTTACATGCACCCACCATTATGTAGAGGGCAAGATGTAATGTACAACTGAAGGCTCCCTGTAATCACTCCATCAGTACAACAAGAACTCTTGTATTTATTTTTTGTCATCCTTTGTAAAATCGGTTACATCAGTATTAAACTATTTTATGTTTTGTTTTCTTAAGACAGATTCCCAGCAAGTGCTCAGAATTTTTTTAAGTCAACTGTATTGGGAAGGAAGAATGCCAGATATTCTTCTATCCAAGCTGAACTTTGTTGGCTGATAGTGACAGTGATGTCACAATGACATCACATATTCATCACTTGAGGCACCACTGGGTGTAGTTTCAAACACTTGCTTCCATGGCAGACATTCTCGGATATTCACAGATCAGCTTATAGCTGTGAGTGGCTTACACTACGCTTAGCTCCTCAGGCTGAATATTACCTCCATGCTTATAAATTTAGCTCTGCCATTCATTTGCTTAGTTTTATGAGTCTAGTGCTGAAAATCAGTGCTAAGCTCCTAATTTTTATTCCCTGCCCTAAACCTCTCCTTGTTGCCACCCACTTTATATGCTCCTAAATTTAGGAGTTCTGCTCTAGTAAATTGCCAAAGAGGCCAGTTTATAAACATAACTCTCAACCTTAGGAGCACAAATCCTTTGAATATCCAGGCCCTTAGTAATCCATTTAAACCTTGATCAAATGAGCCCGGTAACAACTTCCTTAAGCTTATTCTTTGTATGGCAAGCTAACACAAGGGATGACCCAGTGAGTGTTGTGCCCTGCATTCTGCCTGTCACTGCTTTCTCTTTTGTAAACACACACAGATACACACATACATACTTCCGTGATCATTTTGTTCTAGTTCTAAGTACCCACTTAGTCTGACCTCTTAACATAATAATCTAGCTCCAGGCAGGCTCTACAGCCCACAATATTTCTTGCCCTGTTCTTAGCTTTACAATAGACCTTTATTGGGAAAGGGAGTGGGACTTGATATACCGCCTTTCTGTGGTTTTTGCAACTACATTCAAAGCAGTTTACATAGTATATACAGGTACTTATTTGTACCTGAGTGGAGGAGTGGCCTAGTGGTTAGGGTGGTGGACTTTGGTCCTGGGGAACTGTGGAACCGAGTTCGATTCCCATTTCAAGCACAGACAGCTCCTTGTGACTCTGGGCAAGTCACTTAACCCTCCATTGCCCCATGTAAGCCACGTTGAGCCTGCCATGAGTGGGAAAGCATGGGGTACAAATGTAATAACAATAAATAAAATATATACCTTATTTGTACCTGGAGCATATTGAAACTGGAAGTGTGCCAAATTGCACACACAACTTAAATGATTAACAAGCCTATCAGTGCCGATAATTGGTACTTAACCAATTAGCAGCACTAATTGTCTTAATTAGAATTTTGTTGCACAACTTTCTAGGCGTGGTCTCTAACGCAGTGTGCGTAAATTCCCATGTGTGCAGTTGAAAAGGGAGCATGGTTATGGGCATGGAATGGGCAGGTCGTGGGCATTTCAAAAAACTATGTGCACTATTATGAAATACACCCGATCTGCTCCTAAGTTAGGTGCAGGTATTTAGGCCTGGTTTTAGGTGGCCTAAATGGATGCGCCTACATTTTAGTCACAAGAATGGCATGTGAGCATATTCTATAAACTACGCTTAACTTTAGGCATAGTTTATAGAATCACATTAAGTGCGTGGTTTTTCGGCGCCAATTTTTAAGGTGCTATTTATAGAATTTGGCCCTAAGGGTGTATTTTTATATAAGGCATGGCTGCTGTTTTTAGCACAAGATTTTGCATGTATTGTTAATTCTCTATTGAGAACACCTTTGTGTTAGATCAAAGATTACATTCCTGATCACAGTAATTAGATACAGTAAAATGTATTTCAGGAAGTTATGAGAAGTGATGAAATAGCAATTTCTTGCTGCTGATGACACAGGTTATGAATTAGTTGTGTGGAGTTCATCTGCAGTCTGCTGCAGTTTAAAGCATCAGCCTACCTCAGCTGGAACCCTGTCAGCAATTGTGCATTGTGCTAATTTTGTGGCTCTGTGCCCTTTATTTGGAAAAAATATCAGTGCTGAGGCAAAAATAGTTATTGTGCATTACAGTTCCAACTGTGGCTTCACTAAAATTTAGGTCATGCTTTTTCAAGGGTAGCTTAAAGTCAGTTACATTCAAGTACCATAGATCTTTCTGTGTTCCCTTTGGGCCTACCCTCTAAATTTTGTATTTGAAGCAATGGAGGGTAAAGTGACGTGCCCAAGGTCAAAAGGAACATTGATGAAAGAAGTGGGATTTAAACTCTGACTTACCTGGTTCTCAGACCCCTGCTCTATTCATGAAGTATCCCTTCTTTATTCAGTCCTCCCCCTCCTCCCTCCCAACACACACCCAACCATTTCAGGGTGGTTTTCACAAAACCTATTTCTCTCACACAACTGGTGTGTGTGTAGCACTCCAGAATAGCATTTCACAGTCTGAATCAGGGGTTCCCAAATCTGTCCTGGGGGAACCCCAGCCAGTCAGGTTTTCAGGATATCCACAATGAATATGCATGAGATAGATTTGCATACCATGGAGGCAATGTGTACAAATTGATCTCATGCATATTCATTGTGCATATCCTGAAAATCTGACTGGCTGGGGTTCCCCCAGGGCAGATTTGGGAATCACAGGTCTGACTGACCCATTCAGAGCACAGAAGTTTCCATAGGTATAGCATATCACACCTTGGAGGTCCTCAAGAATTCTGCTGGACTTTGTAGGATTCAATACTTATTAGAAAACCAGCACAGTGTTTTGAGATTACATAGATAACATTTCCAGATGTGTTAGTCAATGAAAAAAAAATTGCAGGCTACAGAGAATCCAGTTTCCTATGGAACCAGATCAAATGCTAGAACAGTACACCAAAGAAAGATTACTGGTGGTTATGATGCCTCTGCATTGGACTCCTTGCATAAAAGGCTTTGTTCCGCCATGAAACAGAGCTAAAGTCAGTTCCTCCAAAATTAGCATTGCAGTGTCAGATCTCTGAATTTGATTCTGTATTACAAAGTGCAGAACTGAATTTTTTTGTGGATACTGCTTCGCTTCTTTTTGTCATTCAGATTGCCTTTCTTGAGGTTCGGCATTGGAACCATTTCCTTATGTCACTGTGAAAATGGAGATAAATGTTTTTTTTCAAGTGTGCAGCAATAGACATACCCTCACCCACCAGTGACCTGAAGCAGTACAGCCTTTATGAACACTTTGCAGTGTATCATATATAGTGTGAGAAGGCAGGTGAAAAGGGATTAAGAAAGTCACGAGGAAAGGGGGCGCAGAGAACAGGGGAACCCCGGTGGGACAGATTTCATAATCAAAACTCCAGCATTCAGAAAGCCACGCTTCTGGAGGCCGAGAGATTAGCAGGGTTAAGGAAGAAGGGGAGGAACTACCATTCCCAGAATCCCTCTCTTACACACCCAGCTATGCAGGAGCTAGGGGAGGAGATAGAAGGTTGGGAAATGGTTACTGAGGAAGGTATTGAGGGCCAGCTGGAGAGATTGGGGGTGGAGGAAGCTGGGGATGAGGATAAAATGGAGGTAAGTGAAGGACTGGGGGAGGAACAGATGGAGATTGCAGCTCTGGCCCAAACCGGGAAAGGTATCGTAAGGGGGTGGCTGGCAGCTCCTTGGAGACGGTGGTAGAAGACCGGAGGCGAAAGATTGAGGCACTGGGGAAGTTCTCTGTTAAAGAGGGGACAGAGCTACTGTGTTTTCTTTCTGGTTATGTTCTTTTCCAAAGAGAAGCTATTTTGGTTAAAAGGAGTGAAGTTACCTAGACTGTTTAAACCTGAAAGGTACTTTTGGCAGCAAAGCCCTAAACTAATATGATAGGACCTGATTAGAAAAGGACTAATCAAGAAGAGTTATTTTGTGTTAAAGTGAGGACATTGTTGGAGCTGCTGGCAAAACCTGCAAGAACCTGGAATTAAGGTGTCTTCCTTTGTGGTTATGTTGAATTAAATCTTAATCCTAATAGGGGATATATATATATAATAGGAGGTACCTAAAACAATTAACAAGAAACAGTACTCCTGTTCTATATAAATTACAACATCTTTATCTGTCCTTCCCCATGTTTTAACTTGTACAGCGCTGCGTAACCCTTGTAGCGCTATAGAAATGCTAAGTAGTAGTAGTAGTAGTAGTAGTATTAGTGAAAACAAACCAGTGCATTGAAAGAATTACCAAATAGTATCCCTGCAACTCACTCACACTGCCATCCACACCAGACTTATACTCTGATCACATATGTAAATCCCACAAAGAACATTGAACATAAACCCTAAATTGCAGTTTTTTCAGTCTCTGTGTAGGATCAGAGCACAATCTCAATAAAGATCAGTCAGTGAGCCCTAAAAAAACACAAGGGCACACAAAACCCAGTTCTTAATAATTGTAGCAGATATTGAACATTGCTGATCTTTGTATCCAACAAGGTCTCAAGTGAAGAAAGAAAAAACTCCACTGCAATACAAAGCCACTGTTCGTATCCCTGTGATAAAAAAACCCACAGAGAAACACTGGGAATTGCAGTCACACAAATCTTCTGTGATCCTCCTGCACACAAACCTTTAAATTAAAGGCAGCCAAACAATGCTTCAGGTAAGTGGGAGGCTTCCAGGGATAGGTAAATTAAACCCACATAGTTGGTATACTCCAAAGTTCCCCAATACGAGACCGCATTTTGTAGCTCTTAAGCCAATCTGGAACTACAGCTGGGCGCCTGCAGTAGCCCAGTTGTAGTTCCCACCCCCAGCATGCGCCATTTCAAGCTCTACAAAAATATTTTCTATTTTTGTAGCACCAGTGCTTACCTGGCAGTAATTGCTACCTAGTTACTGCCGGGTTAGCGCAGGAGCCCTTACCGCCACCTCAATACCCCCCCCCCCCGAAATGGCCGCGCAGCAAGTGGTTCACTTATCGCCGTCCATTTCTTTTTTGAGAAAAAAGGCAGCCTTTTACCTGGTGTGCTAAAAGGGGGCCTCCGTGCATCAAAAAACATGCGCTGATGCTAGCTCAGTCCCCCTTTTACTGCAGCTTAGTAAAAGGACCCCTAAGTTTCCTATCAGCAATAGGAGCAACGCCTGCTAACTAGCCAGCTGCTGTTGCATTTTAACCAGCATTCGGTCAACATTCGAACAATACAAGTCAGGCACAGAGGGAGTTTAAAGTACCTCCAGATGTGTTCAGGCTTTAAAATTCTAACATAACACAACTCTTCCGTTGTACGATTCCCTAATGTGGCTGTGCCACATGAACTTTATCTTACCACAACATCACTTTGTATTTGTTTACACCGGAGTCTCCAAAGGCCTCTCCAGTACTATGTAAGCCACATTGAGCCTACAAATAGGTGCAAAAATGTGGGATACAAATGTAACAAATAATAATAATAATAACCTCTGCACACCTAGGGGCCCTTTTAATAAACTGCGGTAGGCTCTATGCATGTGCAGCGCGCGCCAAAAGGAGATTACCTCCAGGTGAGCACGCCCTCCTGGCGGTAATTTCAGATTTGGCGCTCGCCTATAACGCCTGGATGATTTATTTATTTCCTCTGCACTTGGCGTGCACCAACTGGTCTCGCATGTAGCGCTAGAGCCTTTACTGCTAGATCAGTGGGTGGCGTTAAGGGCTCAGGCCACTTTTGGGCATGCGCTGGTTTCATTTTTATCGCAGGTCCTTTCCCCATCCTATTAAAAAATCCCCCCAAAAACATTTTTTGTAGATATGATGAAAACTGGCCCAGCACGCCCAATACTCTCGCCTACACTACCGCAGGCCACTTTTTTTTTACCACAGCTTAGTAAAAGGACCCCCTAGTTCAAATAGTGCATGCACCTTTTCTTAACAAGTGTTGATGTGACATGCGTACATATACATATGCCACATTAATGGCACAGCTGTGCTGGATTCTCTGGCTGCACATACCAAATTTCCTTTTTTTATTTCAGGTTGTGATGTTGTTGTTCTTTTTGCTGCATATCTGCTTTTGCAATATATGCTGGTTGGGAGCTTTCAAATATTCATTTTCCAGAAGACATAAAGGTGCCTTTTTACTAAGGCGTGTTAAATGATAACATGCCCAAAGGAATATAATAGATGTCTTATCATTGAAGCGTGCTAAATCCATTGGCACATGGGTTTTAGACAAATTGAGTATGTTTCATCTCCCCTCGTGTGCAGCTTTACTAGCAACCAAATTTAATGACTGGGAAACAAAATTACAAAGCCTCTGCAAAACCATAGATTTTGTACATCCAAAGAACTTTATTTTTTGCCAAATTGAGCTTTGTGGGGAAAAAAAAATCATGGGATAGTTTTCAAAAGGTTCTCTATGATTAAATGGATGTTTACCCACAGAGAAATCCTCAGGAGCTTAGCCGAGATTGGATAACAGAGCCGCGGAGCTGGTGGTTGGGAGGCGGGGATAGTGCCGGGCAGACTTATACGGTCTGTGCCAGAGCCAATGGTGGGAGGCGGGGATAGTGCTGGGCAGACTTGTACGGTCTGTGCCCTGAAAAAGACAAGTACAAATCAAGGTAAGGTATACACAAAAAAGTGGCACATTTCTTGGGCAGACTGGATGGACCGTGCAGGTCTTTTTCTGCCGTCATCTACTATGTTACTATGTTAAATGGATGTTTACCCACAGAGAAAGCCCCTTTGAAAATTTTCTTACCCCAAGTGTGTGCAAAGGTACTTTTCTTGCCAGGAAGAGGTATGGCAGTAGGGCTATCCTGGCACAGTAGAGATGGGGAGTTCATTTTCAACTTCTTGTATGTTCTTACTGTCAGGGACTTGCACCTTTGAAAACTGGCTTATGTTGTAGGCCTGCACCTTAGGAAGCTGAAAATTGGTTTGCCCATAATTTTTTACCGTTATACAGTTTCAAAAACTGACCAGAACAAGGTAGTAGAATCAAGCTAAAGTCAAATCACCATCAACATTGTCTTCTTACAAAAAAAAAAAAAAGATTGTTCTGCAGAATCTCAGGCCAGGAAATGAACTTGTCAGACAGACAAAGCCTGCAGTGCTTGCAGTGTTCCCTTGACCACATTTTCACCTTTGTTCTTTGTAGCTCTTAAAAGGCCTACCTATTTAAAACCTTACAAAAAAGCTGTGCAGATGTTAAGTCACTTACACAGGGACCCTTTTACAAAGGCGAGTTAAGGGCCTATATCAGGGGTGTGCTGGTAAATTTTTAACAGCAGGCTCTTTCTCTGGAGGTAGCCAGCTCTGCAGTTAGAAGGGCCAGGGGTGGCGGGGGGGGGGGGGGCAACACTTGCCTCTCTCTCCTCCCTCCCTTCGTGCGGGCACGCTAGGCATACCTTTGCTGGCAGCCAATAAATGGACTGCCACCACTCCCAATGTCTTGCTCTGAGCAGCATGCTGGAACTTCTCTCACGTGCTCGAGAAGTCTCAGCCTGCTGCCCAGAGCTGGAAACAAGGAGCGGGGAGCAGCAGTAGTCTATTTACTTGGCTGGCAGGGCTCAGCATCCCCACCAGCAAAGTAAAAGAGAATTCAGCAGGGGGCCCAAGCCCACATTTTGGGAGCTAGTTGTTAAAGTAGCCATGGAGGGCCCTACTTTAACAACTGGCTCCCAAAATTCTTAAAAACTTAACAACCGGCTCTTGCGAGCCTGTGAGAGCCTGCACCAGCACACCACTGGCCTATATGTGTATCCAAAATGCACCAAATTGGCATTATCACCCGGCTACCACGTTCTCCAGACGGTAATTCTGAATTTGGTGTACACCTAAAAGACGCAGTAGAAAATATTTTCTATTTTCTACAGTGTGCTGCTTATCTGGCAGCAGACGGCACTGCAACCTACTGCCCAGATAGCGCATGAGACCTTACCGCTAAGTCAGTGGGTGGCGGTAAGGTCTCAGGCCGAAAATGGATTCACACTGGTTTTTATTTTGCCGCACATCCATTTTCCGGCCCCTTAAAAAAGGCCCTTTTTCCAGGACGTGGTAAAAACTGGCCTGGCGCGCGCACAGAAGACGCGCTCGCACTGCCGCAGGCCATTGCGGTGTAGTAAAAGTGATACAAATAGCTTGGCTGGCACTCACTCAGGGACAGAAAAGCAAGCCAGAGCAGACATTGGCCTGGAGCCAGGCTTTGGGCTCTGAACATGTTGCTTCCACCATGGGAACATTGTATTGTTTATACTTATTCACAGAATTATGATTGGCTTATCCCACAGTCCCTCCTGGTGTCGGTGCTTTTAAACAACGAAATGTTGTGGTCCAGTATTGGACCACAGCAGGAAAGGGAGTGCTGGCCATCACTCAGGTGATACCTAGTGGTTGGCGTCAAGACTCATCATAATTTGCAAGGTTCCAGAAGGTGCCCAAGTGTTTCCTGCCCAGTTGTGGAGTGATGCTGCTAGGACTGGACTGAGGGGCTGATACTCAAAGATTTGCAGTTGAGGGAAACTGTACCGCAATCTAGTGCAGAAAAATTGCTAGCGGCATGCTCAAAATAATGAGCATGCAAATTCATGCTGCATTAAAAGTGCAGTAAATGTGCTGTTCAGCGGGGCTGGAGGTTGGGAGGCGGGGATAGGGCTGGGCAGACTTATACGGTCTGTGCCAGAGCCGGTGGTGGGAAGCGGGACTGGTGGTTGGGAGGCGGGGATAGTGCTGGACAGACTTGTACGGTCTGTGCCAGAGCCGGGGTTGGGAGGCAGGACAGACTTGTACGGTCTGTGCCAGAGCCGGGGTTGGGAGGCAGGGCTGGGGAGGTGAGGATAGTGCTGGGCAGACTTATACGGTCTGTGCCTGTGCCAGAGCCGGTGGGTGGGAGGTGGGGCTGGTGGTTGGGAGGCGGGGATAGTGCGGGGCAGACTTATACGGTCTGTGCCCTGAAGAGCATAGGTACAAATCAAAGTAGGGTATACACAAAAAGCAGCAAATATGAGTTATCTTGTTGGGCAGACTGGATGGACCGTGCAGGTCTTTTTCTGCCGTCATCTACTATGTTACTATGTTACTATGTCAACTTTCCTGTCAGTGTATGAGCAGTGATTGGCTCAAGCATTGACAGAAAAGTTGCCATAAAAAAGGGCATGCTGCAGCAAGTCCCTTACACCCAAACCCGACACCTTGAGCTACTATTGAAAAAGGTGTCAGCAAATCCAAATAAATTAGTGCTTGGTAAAGATCTTCCCAATGCCTTTCTTTGGGCGCCATTTATAGAGTTTTCCTCAGGATGTCTGTGTATTTTTGTAAGATTGTTCTAGGATGGGTGATGTTAGGATGATCATGATTATTGAATTTAATTATGAAACTTGGATGGGGGGCATAAGAGCATGAATGATAACTGAGGCAAGGGGTGCAAGGCTGAAGGTTCGCTTAGGCCAGGGGTGTCCAACCTTAGCCCTCACCCAGTCAGGTTTTTAGGATTTCCATAATGAATATGCATGAAATCTATTTGCATACAATGGAGACAGTGCATGCAAATAGATCTCTTGCATATTCATTGGGGAAATAATGAGAACCTGACTGGATTGCAACCCTCAGGGACTGAGGATGGACACCCTTGCACCAGCTCTGCCTCCCTCACATGCACTTTTGGAGAGCAGACAGGATAGTGAGTTAATTGCTGGTGAAGAGCAAGCACATATCAGTTTCCAAAGTAAAGTGCAGTTTGGGGCTGAGCTAAATGGAAATAAGAGCAGGACTGGGGAAACTTTGCTAAATAGCAGTTTGTACAGGATCATGGTGCCCTAGCTGCATGGGGGCTACTTCCAATGAGCTGAAAGCTCAAATGAACAGGAAGAAACTGCTTATTCCAACAAAAGAGAAAGCCATTATTGGTATTGTCTTGCACTTTGATGATTTCTGCTAGAGCTGGCGGGTTGCATTGGGTCCTTGGCATTGGTCCACTGTGCGGCTCAAGTGGCCTGGGAAACAGTTACACAGTCATCAGTCTCTCTTATGAATTCAGGGCTGGGGTAAGTCAACATTATGCCAGCTTTTCATATTTTTAGAACAGCTGATTGATGTTACGCATCACAAGACGGGGGCATGCTTGCTCCCCTTTTCAAATAGATTTATGAATTTGCTTTAAAGCTATATTGTTTTGCTCTCCATGTAGGGAACTAAAAAACAAAAATGTTTTTACAGATATGGGGCCACGTGATTACAGAATAAGCAGGACCATCACTAGCAGTCCAGCACTGGTGGTATTTGCAGTTTCAGATACACAAGGGATCAGAAATTCAGAATTAGACCAGCCTCATCATTTGTCATGACTGTTTGCTGGTACTAGGCTTGCTCTGTCTGAAGGGTGCTGGCAGGCTAGCTTTATGCAGCAGATCTTAAGATGAGTTTGTGAAGCAAAGTATGAGATTATTTGGTCAGAGACAGGGAGGGAGTCTGTGTCCATGACATTGGGCAAGAAGAGCACTGCAATCTATCATAAAATTAAGCTGCTTGGTGGTCCTAAGTTTTCACCTTCAAATACAATTCCTGGTTTTCCAACAAGATAATCTTGTTATATCCCATAAAGCATAAAAGTATCATTTTGGACTACTTTTGACCGCTATGAGGCTCATTTTCAAAAGAGAAAAATGTTCAAAAAGTGGCATAAATCTGCATTTGGACATTTTTCTCACAAAAACGTTCAAATTAGTGTTTTCTAAACCAATTTTTAGATGTTTTCCTATGAAGTCTGTCAGAAGTGCATTCAAATAACAAGGGGGCATGCTAAGTGTGGGATCAGGGCGTTCCTAATACTTGGATGTTTTTCTGCCATAATGGAATAAGTTGAACATTTTGGTTTAGACCTGTTTTATTAACGAATAAGCCACAAAAAAGTGCCCTAAATGACCAGATGACCACTTCAGGAATAAAAAAAATGACACCCCCTTACTCCTTCAGTGATCACTGACCCCCCCCTCCCACCCTGCAAAGATGTAAATGAAAGAGTATATACCAGCCTCTATGACAGCTTCAGATGTTATGGCCAGTCCTATTAGAGCAGCAAGCAGGTTCCTGGCACATAGCCTAGTGGTTGGTGCAGTGCACTGTAGAGAAGGTGACCCAGGCCCATAATCCACATTAACTATTATACTTGTGGTGGAAAGTGTCAGTCCTCCCCCAAAACCTACTGTACCCACATATAGGTGACACATGCAGCCATAAGGGCTATTGTAGTGGTGTATAGTTGGGTACAGTAGATTTTTTTTGTGGGTTTTGAAGGGCGCACAATACAATATAGGGGGTAATGGTGAGATATGTACCTAGGACCTTTTATGTGAAGTCCATTGCATTGCCCCCTAGGGTGTCTCACTGCTGTGCTGGGATGCCTGTGTGGCCAGTCTACTAGGAAAGCTGTTGTCTACTACATCCCAATGGCTTGATTTTGTGCATTTTTTACTTGGATTTTTTTTAATGGAAAATGGTCCAAAATGATAGATGTAATAAGCAGAACAATATCTAGGAAATGGTCATTTTCAGAGAAAAAAAGAGAAGCATTTTTGTTTTTTGAAAATAGTCATTTTCACTACTTGAATTTTGGACGTTTTCAGCAGCCATTACAGAATTCACGCTCTGCGCCCTGCATTTTAGCTCTAAAATTTGGGTGACCTTTGTAGAATTGCCCCCAGTGTGGGCTAGATGTGGCATGTATATTTGATGATTTCCTGTTCTTTATTTTCTTGGTTTACACTGGGGCAACATGTTCATGTTTTAATTTCCTGATTTATTTGTGTTAAACTCTTTTTAGAAATTGCAATTAGAGGCTGAGTGAATTTTGTTATTGGATTCAGGACCAAAACTGGCCCAAATTCTGCGTTCGGGGTTCGACCGAAAATACCAGTGCATTTTCAGCTGAAATTGAAACTCCCCCTCCCCAATCATTCTCCACTGCCCCTCCCCACACGTGATCACTTTTCATTCCCTGCCCTGAAATCCTTCTCCCTACTGGGCTGCCCAACCACCCTTAGACACTTCCTGGGCCTACCTTAACAAACTGTGGTGGTCCAGTAGCCTCTTTGGGGGCAGGAACAAAACCCATTTGTTTCTTCTCAGTGCCACTCCTCCTTCAAAATGGCCTCCGGGACCCTCCATCAGCACCCTTGTGAGACTGCCGTGAGAAGTCCCAGCAGCCATATTTAGATTGGAACCAGCATAAGCAGGAACGATTGGAGGATTGCTTCCACTTTGCTGGTTCCAGTTTCAATATGGCTGTCGGGACCTCCCATTGCAGTCTCATGAGATTGCTGCTGGAAGTCCCGGAAACCATTTTGAAGGAGGAACCGGCTGTGCTGAGAAGTGAGTGGGGTTCTTTCCTGAGTCCACTACCCACCAGCGACACTATAGACCTAAAAAGGGGCCGCTGCTGGGTGTGGGTGTTTGTAAAGGGGAAATTATAGGGGGGTTCACGAGGAGGGCTGCCACCTAGGGTTCGGTTCTTGAGGGGGGCTGCTGCTGGTGGGTGAGTCTGTGAAGAGGCATTTTTTTTGTCAAGTGGGGATTGCAGAACCAGTTTCATTTTTATCTTTGGTTTTGTCCAAAACCAAGTGGCCAATTGCAGTTGCAGATTCACATTTGACAGAAACCTAAGATTCAGGTTTTGGTCAGGCTCTAACTGCAATAATTTTTTTTTTTTTTTTAAAGGTGATGCTGATTTCATAATGTGCTTGCAGGGATTTGCAAGGAGCTACTAGACAGAGCCGTAGCGAGGGGAGTTGACACCCGGGGCGGGTCGCCGCTGCGCACCCCCCCCACCGGGTGCAGCACGGCGCACCCTCCTCCTGCTGGAGCATACCCCCCCCCCCCGGAGCGCATACCTGCGGCGAGGGACGGGTGGGAGGGCCAATCCGCCCCGACTGCACGTTGCTGGGGTGTGTCGGCTCCGTGCTGGTTCACTGCTCTCTTTGTCCCGGAACAGGAAGTAACCTGTTCCGGGGCAGAGAGGGCAGTGCACCAGCGCAGAGCCCACACCCCCCAGCGGCGTGCACCCGTGGCGGACCGCCCCCCCCCCTTCCTACGCCACTGCTACTAGATACACCAGGTGCCAAAAGCAAACCAATAAGAGTCCACCACTCAAAGTTACTTCATATGGAAATAACCAGAGTATAGCAGTACTCAGACTTTAAAGCTCCTGCACACCTAGTTCGAATAATACACGCACCTTTTCTTAACAAGTGTTGATGTGACACCATCCTTGCAATGTGTTGAAGAGCTGCCAGAGGCCTTAGCCAAATAAGGATCAGAAGGGGCAGACTGGGAGGTTGAACAAGTGCTGATATTCTTAGTGCAAGTGAGAACAGAACCTTCTGGCCAGCCTCGCAAATATCACTGCAACTATAAATTGTTAGATCACAAGGGTCCAGACTGCACACAAACACCGGCACACAAATGGGCTGCTCAAAGCCCAGTAGAGGCTCCACATTTTGCTTTGTAAATCCAGTTTATTCCTTAACTTAGAAATATAAGACTTTCTGACATATCCAGGTTATAGCCTTGGCACAGGCAAACGTCCAACATGGACCTTGTCTTCCAGAGTGAGACAATTATAAGTCTTTCAGTGAGTATTAGATGTGTCACCAGCTTCATACCACAGGCAGGTATGCCCCCCCCCCCCCCCCCCCCGTTCACGAAACCCAGTAGGCACCTCTATGGGATTAATCATACATTGGTTTTCCACATTTGTTCCAGTACATGTTGATCCCGCCTTCATAGTTGCAGTAATCAGCATTCTAATATCTCTGCTACATTAGGAGTTGTCTGAAGTTTGTTTTGTTTCCTTTTTAATACAGCTTCAGATCTTTTGCTGTGTGTACCCAACAGTTTTGTTAAATGCAAAGTTATAAACAAAATATGTGCAGGAAATAAAATTCCAGTATAGTTAATACTGTGAGTATTATGTGCAATTGTGGTCACCGCACCTCATAAGAAGTAAAACAGAATTAACAAAAATGCAGAAATGGGTGACCAAAATGACTAAAGGGCTTTCATATGAGGAAAGGCTAGGGAGGTTAGGGGTCTTCAGCTTAGAGAAGAGGCAGCTGAGGGGAAATATGGCTGAGGTCTACAAAATCCCGAGTGAAGTGGAATAGTTAAACATGAATCAATTATTCAGTCTTTCAAAAAGTACAAAGACTAAGGAGCTCATTTTCAAACGAGAAAAACGACCAAAAAGTGGCATAAATCTGCATATGGACATTTTTCTCACAACAATGTCCAAACTGGTATTTTCAAAACCAATTTTAGGTGTTTTTCTATGAAGTCTATCAAAAGTATGTTCAAATCACAAGGGGTGTGTTAAGGGTGGGATCTGGACGTTCCTGACACTTGGATGTTTTTCAGCCGTAATGGAACAAAACAAAACCATCCAGGACTAAAACTAAGACGTTTTGAGAACAAATAAGGCACAAAAGGTGCCCTAAATGACACTGGAGGGAATCAGGAATGACCTCTCCTTACTCCCCTTGTGGTCACTAACCCCCTCCCATGCCCAAAAAATTTGATTAAAAACATTACCAATCTCAATGCCAGCCAGCCTCAGATGTAATACTCAGGTCCATTAGAGCAGTATGCAGGCCCCTGGAGTAGTCTAGTGGTGGATGCAGTGCACTGTAGACAGGTGAACCCAGGCCCATACTCCCCCCCCCCCCACTACGTGTTACACTTGTGAAAAATGTGAGTCCTCCAAAACTCACCAGAAACCCACTGTACCCACATATAGGTGGCCCTCTTCACCCATAAGGTTATTTTAGTGGTCCACAGTTGGGGGTAGTGGGTCTTGGGTGGGTTTTGGAGGGCTCAGCAGACAAGATAAGGGAGCAACAGTGAGATGTGTACCTGGGAGCAGTGTCCCATTGCTCTTCTGGGATGTCTCTGGCCAATCTACTAAGAATGCTGGTGCCTCCTACATCTCAATGGCTTGATTTTGTGCATATTTCACTTGGACGTGGGTTTTTTTTTTAAACGGACCAAAAAGATAACGCACAGAGCACAAAAATATCTAGTAAATAGCCATTTTTGAAAAAAAGATAGAAGTTTTTCTGTTTTGAAAATGGCTGTATTCCCCACTTAAATTTTGGGTGTTTTGAGCAAAACGTCCAAAGTTGGGCTTAGACATCATATCGAAAATGCCCCTACACGTATTACACTTAAAATAAATCAGAGAAACTTTTTTTTAACTCTGTGCATCATTAGCTCTGAAATTTGTTTCCAGAGGGTAAAAGCAGTTAGTATAGTTAGATATTATAAAGTTTGGACAAATTCCTGTAAAAAAAATCCATAAACTGTTATGAAGGTAGATCTGGGGGAGGCCACTGCTTTCCTCTGGGGTCAAATAACATGGAATCGTGCTACTTTTTGCGATCCTGTACTTGTGACTCCAGTTGGTCCCTGTGAGAAACAGGATACTGGACTTGATGAACCTTTGGTCTGACCGAGTATGTCAGTTCTTGTTCTTATATTTACCCTTTCTGCTGTGCAACAGAACAGAGCTCTCAAGTCATCCAGTGATAACCTTGAAAGAGTGCAGCATAAAGGTATTTTTAGATGAGGCCTTGATATCCTACCACTTTCTCCAGTCACATTGCTGAGTAGTGGTAATCTTGCTGTGTTCTTAAGCCTTACGAGAACAGGACAGAGATAAAAGGATGGCTGTATCGATTTGATTTAGCCATGGGCTTTCTTAAGAGGACTCAGTCTCTCATTTATGGCGACTAGCGATTCTTGGAGGGGTGTAAAGGAGGCAAGAAGAGTTCCAAGGACCAAGATTATAATTAGAATACTCTGAGATATATGTTGTACTCAGATATTCGTCATCTGTGCCAAAGCTAGGCTGCACTGATGACTTAATCCTCCCAAACACGTGGCAGTCATTGAACTGAATGATTAAGCATTGTGACAATGCTACAGACAAAAATAAAGCAGGAGCTCACGGCCAGCCATCGAGTGACAGCAAGGGAGTTAGCTGAAGTGCTATTGGGGTCACTGAAAACAGAATTTCAGGAAAAACAAATATACAGAATTCCTCCAGGCAGCAGCATGTAAAGGAATTGAACATCCTCCACCACGCTTTGTACACTGGAGGAGGATCACTAATTTTTTGTTTGCTGATGCTTTAAATGAATCAGTTCCTATAGTAAGAATTATTTTTGGAAATTATGTGTCATTTTAAAAAGCAGCTCTCCCCTCATTTTAAAAAGTTTTAGAGGTCCTTTTACAAAGCTGTGGTATAAAATGGCCTTAGCGTGCCCTTACACAGGTCTTTCCTGTTTGCTAAGGCCATTTTTACTGCTGCTAGGAAATGGCCAATTTTTCATTTTCTGAATTAATGGCCATGCGCTAATGCTGCCATTACCAAAAATTAGCATGTGAGCCATTGCTGCCATCTATTTTGCAGGCGGTAAGGGCTCACACACTAATCAGCGCGTGGCAATGTAGATGTTCTAACTGATTAGCGCAGAAAAGTCCTCTCTTTGCCGTCCAGATGCCCCTCCCAGAAAAAATTTTTAAAAATTTTTAGCGCGTGATTTCCATTCACACATTCTGAATTTACCACGGGTTGCCTCAACATGTCCCGCAGTAAGCCCTTTTAAGCTGTGGTAAACACATGCTAATGCTTACCGTAGCTTAGTGAAAGGAGCCCTTAGTGTAGCTTCTTAGCTGGCAGAGTGCAAAAATAGTGCGATTTGGATGTTGTAGTTCAGAGACTTAGGGCTCCTTTTACCAAGCTGCGGTAGTGATTCCCGGTGCGGCAAATGTGTCAAAGCCCATTCAGTTCCTATGGGCTTTGTTGCATATGCCATGTGAGAATCAGTACCACAGCTTTGTGGAAGGAGCCATTAATTACATCAGTGAGGATAAATTGTATATAGTTGGTTGTACCTCACCTCTGATAAATTTCTTTCAGAAAGACAGGTAATAAATCCTAATCAATCAATAAATTATAATCTTATAATGTATTTATTTTTATTTATAAAATTTGCTATATTGTAGTTCAGTGGTAAAGTCACAGTGGTTTACAGACCAAAAGCAACATTAACAGTCTATTTAAGCTAAACTACTCACCACCCCAACATCCCCCTCCCACACATTCATCCCAAAAACAACAAACAAATTCACACAAATCTACCTTCAGCAGCTAAAATATGCATCTGCTGTCTCAATAAATGCCTCAACAATTCTAAATTCAGTCAAATGCTTCACAAAATAACCATGTCATCACAGCTCCCGTAAAGACCAAAAAATGTGGCTCCTGCCCAATCTCTGAAGGCACTGCATTCCTCCTCAGGGCTAGCATTACAAGGGTGCAAGCAGGGCAATTGCCCTTGGCCCCCATGCCACAGGGGCCCTAAAAGCCTGTCCAAAGCTTTAAAAAAAGGCACAGTCTGCTGGCAATATTTGGGGCCCTTTTCCATATTTTTGCCCTGGGCCTCATCATGTTTTACACCAACCCTGTTCCTCATCTTGTACGTTCTAGATAAATCACTGGGAAGATGGGCTAGCCAGAGGAGCCTGCTGTGATCGTCTCAAAGAGTCTCCCAGTTGTTCATTGGAAAACACTTTTGACAAGTACTTGGGTTCCTTAATGTTAGAGCTGAATACAAATAATGAAAAATATTATTCAGCCGAATAATGGGCATTGAGCTTTAACATAACAAATAATAAAAGAAGCAACTTGAAACAGAGATCCCCCCCCCCACAATATTCAAAACTGTTTAACCAGCCAGTCAGGTTTGAGAACCCATTATATATAAAGGCAAACTGTAGACTTCATAGCATATCCTGAAGAAAACCACAGCACGATGGCTGAAATGCAAGTTCCACGTACTCAGACTCGGCAAGATCCATATAACTGCAACAATCATGATGCCAGCTACGGAAGCTTAAGAGAACATTTTAGTTGTTGTATCTTATCCAAAATAGATTGATTTGACCTTTTCTTGGACCATAGTACTTGTAGTAATCTTCTCCAACATCATAATTCAAAGGCATTGGCCCTTTTCCTTTCTTGTCTCTTCGCTGTCCAACTTTCACAGCTATATGAGGTGATTGAAAAAAAAACCCAGAATGAACAAGTTGCGTATCTTTGTGTTTAACAACACATCCTTGCATCTGAAAATCTTGTCCATGTCTTTCATAGCCATCTTTCCTGGTGCAATTCTTTGCCAAATTTGATGACTGCTCTTTGCTTGACTCTTACGCTTGATCCAAGTAAGCTAAAACATTCAACTACTTCAATTTCTTTTCCATTGTCTGTGAAATTGTTGATAATTCTAGTAGTCTGAATCTTCACTGGGGGGAGGGGGATATTCAAATGTAACCCCATCTTTAGACTTTGGTCTTTGATATTCAAAATAACCTTGTGTTGTCCGCATAAGATAGGGATGGAGGAAAACATAATGGGACCGATATTCAGACATTGGGAGGGAGCCTGGCTAACTCCCACAGTCGACAGTCTACCCGGATATTCAGTGCTGGGCCATTTACAGTGACCGGCATTGAATATCGAGGTTTTGTTTTGCTAGTTTAAATTTAACCGGTTAAGCCGATGTTAGACTGATTGTGAGCCTTGTGCCTAGGCTGTGGCATAGGAAGGATCTTGGCCAAGGCCCAGGGTAGACAAAACAGACGCTATACAGTAACACGGACCATGAAGCCCCGCACACTCAAGGAAATCAGCAAGCACCACCAGAAAAGGGGGAATAGACTACTCATGCGGGCCGCAAGGCCGATATGGAACCCACTCGTACAGAGGCCAAGTGTATGGGCTGCAAGGCCGAACTGGAACCGAATCATACACTAGGGAAGGGAAAAGAACAACGAGAGATCCCAGGAGGAACTGGGGCTCAGGCGGTGCACACAGTGCCAGGCAGAGACACAAAGGGAAGGACGTCAGACCAAACTGGCAGATACAGACAACAACCAGAGGAAGAGAATACAACAAAGGCCACACAGTAACCCAGGTAGCGGAAGACAGTACCCACAGGGGAAAAGGGAAAAGCAGGTTCAGAGCAGGACACTATAGACTCACAAAACCTAAAAGAGCGAAGCTCCACAGAAATAACCGAACAGGAAAAGACAGACTGAAGAAAAGGGGCTGCTAGAATCCACCAGGTGGAGGAGGGTCAGGACCCCCCCCCCCGAGCCAAACAAGCACTGCAGGCCAAGGGCAAGAGCAGACAGAAAGAAAAGGCAGCTTCTAACTAACTAAACCAGGAAAGGAGGACAGAGCTCCCCAAAGTCAAATAACAAACACAGGGCACCCAGGGTAAAAGCAGAACAGAGGGAAGGTCTGCCTTCAAATACACAAACAAGAATAAGGACCAGAGCTTACAGGAAAATAGACAAGCAAAAGCAGAATACAGAGAAAGGCTGCTTTCAAATATAAGGACAGGAAAGAAGCAGGGCTCACAAGAGTACAGAAAGGGTTAAAGTGGACACCAGAGAAAGGCTGCCTAAAAGAGGCAGGGCTCACAAAAGACAAATACCAAGCACTGCACATAAAGGGTTAAAGCAGAGTAGAGGGAAACTAAACAAACCAATCAGGAACCACCATGGACAAATCAACACCACAGCCAGGCAGGGAGAAATGAGGCAGAGGAGAGACAACAGACCCAGCTGTACTGCAGTGAAACAATCAAGGAAACGCTGGTTACAACCAGCACACACAGAGACCACAAATGAAGAGAAGAGCAAGCAAACTCCAAAGAATACCACACTGTGCCACGTGCACAGACTAAACAAGAGAACCACAGCTCAGCTGAAAGGAAATAACGCTAGAGCGTCCGCTGTAGGGAGAGGTAAGTTTAAATAGGGTCTGACTTCTGACGTCTGCTGCTTCAGACGTCAGCTTAATCCCTGACAGGCCAATCAGAAGCGAGTCCCAGTCATTCCCCCGCCTGTCTCAGTAGAATCATAACAGCCGATAATCAGTGCTAATTTGGCCGCCAAACTTAGCCAGCGATACATTGAATTATTGACAGCATAGCTGATTATATCACACTGTATAACCGGTTATCTGCTGAGCGCTAACTGGCAATATTCAGCGGGCGATAGACGGCTATCTCCTGCTGAATATTGCTGGATAGCTGGTTAACTGCCATTCCTGGCCGGTTAAATGGTTTTAAATATTGGGTAGAATGCCTTCTTTTATGTGATATATGCATCAGCAGCCCCAGAGATGGAGAATGTGTGAGATCGGGGATGGAGACTGGCACATATGCATGTGTCTTATCAAATATACGCAGAAGCATTGATTCTTACCAGCACATACATATACAAAGTTACTCCACCCTTCAGGGGTAACTTTATGTGGCAGTTTTCCATAGGCAGTTTGACATATAAATAAGACACAATATAAACGCCTTTGTGCCCTGACAGCCTAGGCGCCTTCAATATGTATATGATATCTGGTTGGAGGTACTAAATTTTTAGAACGTTTTCCGTGACCTTTTATGTTCTGATCCTCCTCCTTCTTGTATAAGTCAACCATCATAGCAACAGATTTCAGACTGCGCTACACATATTCCCTGGATTCCACGTTTGGGCATCACTTGTGCAGTGATTGGAATTCTGTACCCAAAGGGGCTGCAAATACTGCCTCTACAGCACCAAATGAACGTACTGAGAACTGAATCTAGGCTTTTGATTTGGCTGGCTCCAGTGACCCAGCACTGCCACTAAGGTCATTGGAGTTAGCCCCAGAGAATCCATTCTTTTTGGCATAAGTTTCTGTGCGTCATAAAATTACCTTTTGACATTGGTAGTGGAGCACATATCATATTTTCTGTGCACATGTGCCAGACCTTACTTTTCCATTCACAATATCATAGACACATTTTTAATGCTTTCTTCGAATGCTGAGACTATGGTACCTGTAGATATACCTGTGTGAACAACAGAGTACATTCCAACCTGTCAACTAACACTAAGCCATGAAGGACACTAGCAGGCTCATTTTCAAAAGAGAAAAACGTGTAAAAAGTGACATCTTCATTTGGATGTTTTTCTCACACAAACGTCCAAATCAGTTATTTTCGAAACCTATTTTTAGATGTTTTCCTGTGAAGTCCGTCAGAAATATATCCAAATCTCAAGGGGGCATTTCAGGGGCGTGTACATGGCGGGACCTGGGCGTTCCTAAGACTTAGACACTTTTCAGCCATAATGGAACAAAACGAAAGCGTCCAGGACTAAAACTTAGACGTTTTGAGCTATACCTGTTTTTATTACAAATAAGGCAAAATAAAAGGTGCCCTAAATGAAACACTAAAGGGAATCAGGAATGACCTCCCCTCCCACTCCCCAAAAATGTGATGAAAAACATTACTTGCCAGCCTCTGTGCCACCCTCAGATGTTATACTCAGGTCCATCAGAATAGCATGCAGGTCCCTGGAGTAGTCTAGTAGTGGGTGCAGTGCACTGCAGACAGGTGAACCCAGCCTCCTACCTCTCCCTACCTTTTACAATTGTGGAGGAAACTGTGAGCCCTCCAAAATTCACCAGAAACCCACTGTACCCACATATGGATGCCCCCATTAACTCATAATGGCTATGGTAGTGGTGTACAGTTGGGGGTAGTGGGTTTTGGGTGGGTTTGTGGGGCTCAGCAAAGTAAGGGATCAATGGTCAGATGTGTACCTGGGAGCATTTTATGAAGTCCACTACAGTGCCCCCTAGGGTGCCCTATTGCTTTCCTGGGATGTCAGGGGGACCAGTCTAATAAAAATGCTGGCTCCTCCTACATCCCAATGGCTTGATTTTGTATGTTTTGCACTTGGACGTTTTTTTTCCAAAATGGACCAAAAAAAAAAACCCATCCAAATCACAAAACATCCATAGTATTTTCGAAAAAAAAAAAGATAGACTTTTTTTTCTCCGAAAATGACCTTCTTTCCTATTCAGAATTTGGATATTTTGTGTAAAACATCCAAATTCAGATTTAGACGTCATATCGAAAATGTCCCTCTAAGTCAGTCCTGGTTCATTCACTCTCTCTAAGCATTCTTGGATCTGTAGTTCTAACTCTCACATTAGATAAAGCAGAACTGCAAATCCCAGGATGCTAATGGAAGACATTTTAAACAAGAAGGAGGGCTCAAGGGAGTTAGATGGCAGCTCTGTGTCTTGTATTAATGCACTTGATGTGTCCTAGTACCAGAATTCAACCTCTTACACAGTCCATTAATAGCCGTTGTATTATTGATAAGGGGCTGGAGATGTCAACAACATAACAGTCAGTTAGCATTCAGATAAATGCATTTATTATGGTGATAAAGACTTCCAGTAGAACTTTGTTTAAGACTAGCAGCTGCTAAGGCCTAAATTTAAACGCTTTGTTACGGCAGTTGTAGTATTTTCAAATACTAGGTTAAAGCGCTTAAGTGAAAGTAAAAAATCTTAGGGCCTTGTTTACTCAGGTGTGTTAGTGTTTTTAGCACACCTACACTTAATGTGCACGCTAACCATGTAGGTGCCTATAGGGATATTGCAGTTGCATACATGGTTAACATGCATTGAAAACATTAACGCACTTATAACGCTGCTTAATAAAGAGGGCCCTTATTACCCAATGTAATACTTTAAAAGTACCACAACTTTTTATCACAACTCTATTGCTCTACAATTCCATCTACTTTGCTTTTAGTAAAACTAGATTTTGAAAATGACTGTCACTCATGCGGGTATGCTTGTGAGTAATTATTAAACCAACAGAGCTAAGCTTTCTTGGTAAAATGGTCCCTAAGGAAATAAATCTATTTCCAGGGATATTACTACAGCCTGTGTATGCAGTGTACATCACATTTGGTCCCACTGTGATTGAACTTGAATCTTTATCTCCTCCTTAGCAATAGTGGCTGCTTAGGAGGATCAAAAGACAAATAGTTTTTACCCTCAAAAATAATAACACAATTGCAAGGAAAATGTTACAGAGCTGGCCCCTAAAGCTAAAACCCCAGGCTTCAGGGCTAGGAATTCCTGGCTCTGGGTCTGTGTAATCCTAGATAAATCAGGAAAAATTGAAGACATTTTTGATCCAAAAGACAACTGGTTCATATTTCTGAAGTATAAACGCAATATAGTGTTGCAGTCACAAACAAATTAGAAATCCTTAAGAGAGACAGATTAAGTTTACATATAACTTCCCAAAGTACCTCCAAGGTGACAGTGACTGGCTTCTGAATTTCCCTCAGCTGTAATCCTGGAAAACATTCCCTTTCTGTATCATGATGTCCCATAGCAGTCTGCAGTATCAAAGCATTGTAAACTCCAGTCTTTACAGGGGAGAAGAAACTGCCAGAGGGGATCCCACCAGCAACACTGAACTGGACACAATTCCTGCAGAGCTCTATCGTTGTTCCCCTGCCACAGAGGGAGTTCCGGGTCGGTGAGGTGCCACCCTATCCACAGGGCTTAGATGATATTGCTGACAAACACCACTGCCGAACCCAAATCGGAAGCAAGAGCACTGGAAAGCTTTGGGTCTCAATAATCCTCCAGAGTACTCCTCGATAATCCTCCTGCCACATAGTCAGGGAGGGTTGACATGGCTGCACGGGGACCAGCACAAATTTTCCCCTTTCTCTTACCCATACCTCTGATGAGCAAGAGTGAATCAAACAGCAAACAAACTTGCAAAGGATTGTGGAGCAGTCAAAGATATGTCTTAGCAAGGCACCATCTTGGATCCCGTGATCAACACAGCCAAGTATTCAACAACTGCACTGGTAGGAAGTGTTTGGTCTGATTGAAAAGGTCCTTGAAATCAAGCCAGACTGCAATATTGCTGATGTCTTCTGACGTGGTTTTCAAGTTAGGAAATTTCCCCCTGACTTTCAAAACTGTCTAACCGGCCAGAAATGGCTGCTGACCGGTTAAATAGTGTTTTTACTCCTAACCAGAAATATTCAGCAAGAGATAACCGGTTATCTCCGCTGAATATTTGTGGTCAGCACAGAAAAGTTAACCAGCTATATCACATGATAATCGGTAATTTAGTGGGCAAATCAGACTGCATAAACAGCAGTCCTATCTTTGCCTGCTATTAACTGGCTAGTGCTGAATATTTGCTTAGTTGGTAAAAGTTAACGCTGGCCAAAAATAAAAAAAATGGATATTCAGTGTCAGGCACCAGAAAATGCCCGGCATTGAATATCTGGGTTCAGCGAAGACTGTAGCACTTATGCAGTCTGCCTGCTGCCGGCTGAATATCAGCCCCTTTGTGTCTGAAACACTTGACTTCCTTATAACAAAGAATTCTTTATTGTCATCATTGTCTATCATCTGCATTAAGAGGAGTGCTGTCTAGTTCATCACTTGCATCTTCATTATCATTCAGGGTCATGCTCTAGGGTTACAAGAATCCAAGGGAACGATACAATATATGGGGTGAAGAGCTTCTGTGTATGAAAGAAGAGCGGGCTTGAGGGGTGATTGTGTCTGATGAACTTAAGGTAGCCAAACAGAAAAGGGGAAGGAAAAGGGAAATGGGACTTGACATACCGCCTTTCTGTGGTATTTTGCAACTACATTCAAAGCGATTTACATATATACAGGTACTTATTTTGTACCTGGGGCAGTGGAGGGTTAAGTGAGGTTGACGGTCAAAGCCAGAAGGATGCTTGGGTGCAAAGAAGAGGGATGACCAGCAGGAAAAAAAGAAGCAACAGTGCCCTTGTATAAGTCTCTGGTGAGGCCCCATCTAGAGTACTGTGTGTAATTTTGGAGACTGCGCCTACAGAAAGATATAAACAGGATGGAGTTGGTCTAGAGGGTGGCTACAAAATTGGTAAGTGGTCTTGGTCATAAAACATATAGGGACAGGCTTATGAAACTTAACATGTATACACTAGGAGAGAGAGGATATGAGAGAGATGTTTAAATACCTCAGTGGCATTAATGTACAGGAGGTGAGCCTTTTTCAAATGAAGGAAAACTCTGGAATGAGAGGGCATAGGATGAAGTTAAGAGGAAATAGGCTTAGGGTGAATCTAAGAAAATATTGTTTCATAGAAAGGATGGTGGATGCATGGAATGGCCTCCCGGTGGAGGTCGTGGAGACGAGGATAATGTCAGAATTTAAAAAAGCGTGGGCCAGGCAGGTGGGATCCCTTAGGAAAAGGAGGAGTTAGTGGTTACTGAGGTTGGGCAGACTGGATGGGCCATTTGGTCCTTATCTGCCATCATGTTTCTATGTTTCTATCATCACGGTCCATTTATAGAGAAAGCTTTCACAATGTTAGACTCATTGTCTGTTGTTGTTCTAACAGTTTTTAATATGATGGGGAACTCCATATGAATGTCTTCATAAACTAATGCAAGAATGTCAAATGTGTGCAAAAACCGTCAATTAGACAAGGACACTTCCTCTCTAAAGACTCTACCAATCCAGTGGACAGTCACTCCAATATAAAATTTTCCATAGGATGATCAGCAGTCAGTTGTAGTGAAAACATATGTCTATTCACCAAGAATTGCAACGAGCTTCAGCTTCATCTCTGCTTCAAAGTGATCCAGCTGATCACTGATCTGCTTGACTGGAAACCAGTAACCAGTTCAACAAACACAGACAATGCCTCTGTTCTCATAGTTTTTCCTCAGTAGGAAAATTTAAGATGAGATGCTCCACTGTTGTGTGTGTGTGTGTGTGTGATGAAGTCTATGTTTGCAAAGGATTTACTGAGGAATCGTCATTTATGTCTCACTTCAACATTTACTTTTTACTTTTAATTACAAGCATCGGATGTAACTAAGTAAAAGTAGTAAAAATTGGTGAAATTATTACTTTTGTAAAAGTATCAAGTGCTTAAAAGTAACAAAACTTTTACTTAAGTACAGTAACTAGTTATTTTTTAATTAGTTACTATACAAACTGGACAGTTGTTTATTCATCTGACATTTAGGGGGTCAGTTTAAGAGGAATAGAAGAGGTTACTCCCAGAAGGAGCTTTTTTATAAAATTACCTGGACTATGTGCACATAAACCTAAAGCCTTCTTAGCCTAAGTTTATCCAAGCTGAGTTAGAGGCGTTTTTGGGGGTGGAGCTGAGAAGGGTTAGTGCTTATACACATACTTTATAAAATATACATGTGTGTGCATGTAAAAGAAGCTGGGAATTTTCTTTTTTTTAAATTCTTTATTTATAGCATTTTCAATTACATATCCAAAGTTAAACTTTGTCAAGAAATACAGGAAATAAATCCAAAGAAATATATTTAACATTATGGAGTTCCATAAATCAGAAAGTATTTACTTTTATACACAGTCCTCAAATCTGGGAGGGCGATTTCCATAAACCTTACATGGAGGATAAGGATACAATATAAGGAAATTAAATCAGGAAATTAAAGCGTAAGGGTGGTACAACTTCCAAAAACAAATCAAAGTCCAGCGTTGGATTTCTAAGGGGGTTTAGGAGCTCTCGCATTTAAAAAAGATCTGAAAAGCTGGGAATTTTCTACATTATAAATAACAGGTGTATATGTATGCAGACACTTTCATTGGGGTAATTTTCTAAAGGGCCCTTTTATAAAGCTGCGGGAGGGCTAACGCCTGGGTAGCGTGCGCCAAATCAGCACCACGCCAGGGTAGTGTGTGTGCTCGGCAGTAATTCTGAGTTTGGCATGCTCTGAATCCCATGGTATTTTTCCATTTTCTATGGCAGGGAGCGTTCCCAGCAGTAATGGCAGTGCGGCCACATTGGCGCGCACTGCATGGGTAGTGCGGGAGCCCTTACTGCTAGGTCAATTGCTGGTGGTAAGGGCTCAAGCCATAAATAGGTGCGTGCTAGTTTCAATTTTTGCACATGCCCATTTCTCGGCTCATTAAAAAAATGGCCATTTCCCCAGCCGCGTTAAAAAGTGGCCCAGCACATGCCTAAAAGACGCGCCCACTCTACTGCAGGCCACATTTTACTGCAGCTTTGTAAAAGGACCCGTAAGGTAAGTATGTGGATGCTTTTCCTTAGAAAATAGGTGTAACTTGTACATATATATCTGCTACACGTTAGGGTCCAGATTCAGTAAATGCTGCCCAAATTTTGGGTGCTGCCGAAAATCACTGCCCAGCGCTATTCTATAAAGAGCGTTCCAGGTTCAGCGCCCTTTATATAATAGCGGATAGCGCCAATTTCTGCGCGCAAATTTGGGTGCCAGGACTGAAACCAGGTGCACATCCACGGTGTTTTATAACACCATGCAAATTTCCATAACGCCCCTGACCCTCCCATGTCCACACCCTCTTTTGGGTTGCGTGCCATGGGATTTGGGCACACAGTTTTATAGAATAGCGCATAGCAAGATACACTCATTTCTGCCAGTTAGCATCAATAATTGTTAGCATCCGATTATTGATGTTGATTGGCTCATTACCCAATTTAGTTGTGCATGCAGCTCAGGATCACGCCTATATTTGGGTGTGTAAATTTGAGTGCCCTTTGTAGAATCCCCTCTTAGGTGTCTTGTTGCTTAACTATTTTAGCAGCTGAAGCACACAAAAAGAATTTGCCTATCTGCTTCAGTGTCAGCCAGCCGCAGGACTGTTTTCACAATTCCTAGCCCGGCTTTTGTTTTTCTACTTCCTTCTTATGATGGCAGCTGAGGTCCGAGAGACCTTATCATGGCAAGCCAGCAGTCTTGCAAGGTTCCTGCAAAAACAATAGCACAGAAGTCAGAGACTACACTGACATCATTGCCCAGAGTTACTAAGTCACAAAAAGAAAAAAATCCCAGTTCTACATTAAAAAGAAAACAATTCTTACAGTTTCTGTAAGCACTGATTACACACTTTGTAAGCCGAAGGGAGAGATATATGACATTTTCTGATGGTATTTTTAATACATAATTTTAAGTTAAGATTTATTTTCAACAACAATCACAGATCTCCTGGTCAGCTTGACTGTGTGAGAGGGCTACAGTTAATATTTTCACACACGAGATGTGTATCTGGGCTATTTGTGCTGTTGTGGAGGGACGAAGGGCACAGGCAAAGGGGGTTGTTGGTGCTGGTTTAGAGTAAGAACAGATGAAAGAATTGAAAATTATTATGTGCCTGGGCCCTTTCTGTTAATATAGCAATAGGTAGATCTTGACTGACCTGCAGTCCCAGGAGTTGAGTGAGGATAGCTGATTACAAGACAAGGGAGAAATAGACTGATGTGGATATTTCACTGACTTTGATGGCCAAGTCTTCTGAACCTTGGAGCCTCCTATGTCAAAGTTCTCATTCAGCAAGAGGCCCTTCAGATGCTAGAAATACCCTGCTGACATGAGACCATCAGGAAGTGCAGCAGAGTCCTGCCAGTGTCTTTTGCAGAGATTTTATGCATAGATAAGAGTGGCATTTCACTTGCAAGGTCTGTTCTGTAGTAACATTTTTTGTGTGAGCTGAAACCACAAAACTTACCCAATCATCACACAGCAAAAACAAAACAAAAAAACCTGCATGTTCACATGCCAAGTCATTCATAGCTACGCAGAGTTTTTTTTTATTTTTTTTTTAACAATTTTAACTGTTTCTTCTCTCCCATGTAAACTTCTCCTGGTAGAGGTCGTGGAGATGAGGACTGTGTCAGAATTTTAAAAAGTGTGGGATAAGCACATGGGATCTCTTAGGAAAAGGAAGAGTTAGTGGTTACTGAGTATGGGCAGACTGGATGGGCCATTTGGCCCTTATCTGCTGTCATGTTTCTATTAACATGAACCTGCTACAGCAACAGTCCTTTGCCAGGGACCAGATTGCTGTTCAAACCCAATCTCGCACATTTTTGAAAACGTTTGAAAGCGTCGTTTTTTGTCAAATGTGGTCTTTCAAACTCTTGTAGTCTATTATTAGTGTATTAGATTTTATTGGTTTTTGTAGTCTCAACAAAATGTAATTCCTGAACATACTGGTTTCAGTTACTCTTTTTTTGTAATACACTCTGAACTGTACTGGTTGTGGCGGAATAGAAAATGTGATGTAACATAACATACAAAGTATTGAACTTAAAGGCTACTTAGCTTTGTAGAGGTCCAGTTTTTTTCTTTTCTTTATTTAACGCTGAGCGCGACCACGACCAACGGTGGCCAACGTTTTGTTACCTGCCTCAGGGTCATATGGTCTGCGTCAATCTACAACAAAAAAGTATGTTAATGAAAACCTAGCTCTAAACTGTGTAAAACAACACAGTACTTTCTTCTTTTAAAACACCTCAGCTAAAAAATCGAACAGCTCCAATGGACCAGCTTAAAGAAAAAATGGCCTCTCAGGTTTAAATACCCTATAACGTCAGACGCCGGAAGTTGGCCTGGCCAATCAGCTTGTATTCATTCAGTCCTGTCATAAAGATAAAACCCGGAAGTCTTTCTCTATATAAATATCTGATCATCAGCAACTAAAACGTCCTCAATTTTAGAAAAAATGACCCCATTCAATCTTTCCATTCAAACCCACTGGAGTCAGTGAGTTCAAACGATGTATCCATTTCTGTTCGCACTGGAACAAAATATTCTTCCTGTTACCTCCGATCCTTACCGGAGAAACTTCAATGTGTTGTAGCACAAAACATCTTAAATCTGAAAAAGAGTGTTGTGCTATATCGCAATGGACAGCAAAAGGTGTAGCTGTTTTCTTTGTGTTCAGCACACTACGGTGCTCAATCAGCCGGACATATAGCATTCGTGAAGTCTGTCCCACATACAATATCTTGCATGGGCAAATCAGGCAGTACACCACATTGTCAGATTTACAGTTGGTGTTAACTCTTAAAGTAAACTTTTGTGCAGACTCCGGGTGAACAAATACACTTATTTCTAACATTATCTTGCACATGCAGCAGCTACCACATCTTCTATGTCCTTCAAAGATAGAGGACTTATATCCATGTGAAGGTAACAAAGAAGGGCATAATAATTCTTTCAAGTTCTTAGATCTGCTGTAGGCAAAGCGGATTCTTGTATCTGTAAACACAGGTAAAGTCTGTAATATGCCCCAATGGTCTAAGAATCTTCGTGACCCTGTGCACATCATTATTAAAGCGTAGAACACAGGTAATGGGTTCCTCTTCATCACAAGGCATTTGATTATTATCCTTGGGGCAGAGTAGAAATTCACGATGGTTATATTTTGCTCTACGATAAGCTCGTCGCACAATATGCTTGGGGTAACCCCTTTGAAGTAGACGTCTGCTTAAAATTCTTGCCTGCTCACGAAAATCTGTTAACTCTGAGCATAGACGACAATATCTCAGCATCTGAGAAAATGGGAGACTGTTCTTTAGACATCTAGGATGACAGCTTGTGTATTGTAACAGACTATTGCCATCTGTCTTCTTCTGGTACACTGTAGTGTCAAAAGATGACTCGCCTTTTCTGACCTGCACATCTAAAAAATTAATCTCCTGATTATCATGATGACCTGTAAATTTGATTGTTGGATGGCATTGATTCAGAAACTGAATAAATAGTTCCAAAGTCGGTGCATCAGCCTCCCACACAAAAAAGATGTTGTCAATAAATCTGCACCACAGTTTTACGTGGGGCCAAAAAGAGCAGTTATATACAAACTTCTCCTCAAAGAGTGACATAAACAAATTCGCTACTGAGGGTGCTAAAGTTGCACCCATGGCTACTCCCGAAATTTGTTGGAAAATCTTGTGGTCAAATTGAAAATAATTTTTCTTCATGGCCAGGGTAGCTAATTTGAGAATAAATGAGGTGAGCGCAGCTCCATGCTTTTCCAATAGTGATAATTCTATTACCTCTAAAGCTTCATCCTGGGGAATGGAGGTGTAAAGTGCAACCACATCAAGTGTTACAAGCAGAGTGTCACCGAAGGAGGTATCCCGAGTATTTAAAAGTTGCATAAAGTGCGTAGAGTCTTTAATGTATGATCTGCCTCTAGGAACCAATGGGCGCAAAAAAGTATCTATATACACTGAAAGAGGTTCCAGTAAAGAGCCCTTCCCAGAAACAATTGGGCGTCCGGGTGGATTGCACAAAGTCTTATGCACCTTAGGTAACGTGTAAAACACTGGCACATTAGGAGCATTTGTATTAAGAAATTGAAATTCTTTTTGGGTAATTAGATTGTCCGCATATGCTGCACCCGTCAATTGAAAGATAACAGTTCTTAACTTCTCCGTAGGATCCTCATTGAGGCGTATATAGTCTCTAGTGTTATTCAGTTGCCTGTAGACTTCTTCCTCATAAGCAGAGCAGTCTTGAAGCACCACTGCTCCTCCTTTGTCTACCCTCCGTATCACCAATTGAGTATTACTCTTCAATTGACTCAAAGCTCTTTGTTCTTCCTTGGTAAGATTGTACCTACAACCGCCAGTGGTTTCTTCAACATTTTCAAGATCTTGTAACACCACGTGACGAAAAATAGAGAGAGCAGGGTCCGGTGGAACAGGAGGACACCAAGTTGATTTCGGTTTAACTCTCGATATATCCACAGTATTAGTTTCAGAATCTGTTAACTGTGAAAAATAAGTTCTTAAATGCAATTTACGTAAAAATTTCTCTAAATCCACTCTGCATTGGAAAGATTCATATCGCTGTGAAGGAATGAAGGAGAGACCTTTTGACAACCGGGACATTTCTATTGCAGAAAGGGGGAATCTGGACAGATTTATTACTATAGATCCTGATTCCTCCGAATTATGATTATTAATCATGTCCCTTGTTGATACTGATCTGCCCTCCGCATTCCTCTTCGACCTCTCCGTGCTCTTCCTCCACGTCCTCTGCCTCTTCTCCCTCTGGGGTCTCCTAAAAAAGACTGTTCATCCGAACCAGAGGAACTTCTATCTGAGAGATCACTATCCTCCCCACAAAAGGGAGGGGAGACTTCCTGTTTATCTTTCTGTTGTAACCAAGGGTAAACACAGTTCTTCCCATAATCTTCTTCATCTCTTCGTAGTTTTTTAATCTTAGATTCTTGAAGAGAGCATACAGCAGTGACCAGAGCCTTTGAGCCATTTCTCTGGCTATATATTTGGGATATAGCTCATACCTTTTTCAGTAGTTTTATTTAGGTGTAGGCTTAGTTACTTGATATACCTCATTTAAGGGTCCTTTTACTAAGCTGTGGTAAAAAGTGGCCTGTGGTTAGTGTGGGCACATGAAATTATTATTATTAGGATTTATTTATTCCAGGAATAACATGTATAGAATGTTTGTACGTTTGGGAAGCTTGCCAGGTGCCCTTGGCCTGGATTGGCCACTGTCATGGACAGGATCCTGGGCTCGATGGACCTTTGGTCTTTTCCCAGTGTGACATTACTTATGTACTTATGTAACGTCTTTTTGAAGGAATTCACTCAAGGTGGTGTACAGTAAGAATAGGTCAAACATAAGGAATAGGCGATTACAGCAGGCAAAATATTCAAATAATACAAAGTATGGCATAGTATACTACTTAAAAGAACAGCAAAAAAGTAGCGAGATCAACACAACACGCGCAAGACACCATGGGTATGAGTAATAAAATGTTTAATTAAATGAAAATTTAAAAAGACTTGACACGGAGCCATGTTTTGGCAAAAAACGCCTGCTTCAGGAGTCTACAAGTCAAGAGAGGTATACAATTATAATACATTCAAATAAATAGAACCTAGAACAGTTATATAAATAGCAGTACACAAAAATGTATAAAACTTAGAACAATCATATAAATGGTAATGACTTATAAAACAATACATTTTTTTAATGGAGACATAAAAACCATGTACTGAAAAGATAAACATCCAGAGAAACTGTAAATCACATGAGAATAATAAGATGAAATTAAAGAAACTCTAAAATGGACCATGAAATAAATAACAGTATAAAATTGTAAAAAACAGAAAAACTACAGTTCTGTTCATCCTTTTGCCGGATTAAGGCTAATAATTACAGGAGATATCAGGTATGGATAATATATGAAAATAAATGCAGACCTGTTTGTTGTGTAAACCAAAGAATGGAACACGATAAATGAGGTAGTCAAATCAAGCCTGAAACAGTGAAGAGTACCAGAACATGAAAAATACATTTAGTTGGAATAAAACAGCATAGGGTAAGGGGAAAAAACAAAAGGGAACAAAACAAAAGGGATAATAGTACCTTTAAAAAGGCCAATGACAGATGAATGCGCTTAAAAAAACAATATTTGAAATTAAAAAAAAACAAAAAAACAATCATTCAAACTGTGGGGATGACAAACAGAAAAAGAATGTTTGTAAACATAATGTACTGAGGATTGCGACTTACAAATGAATAACAAATACATGTGCTTGAAAAACAGGCAAAACAGTGGAGATGGCAAACAGAAAAGGAGTACTTGTGAGCAAAAAAGGCTGGAGAGTGCAATTTGTAAATAAATGGCAAGAGGGACCTGGGCTTAGCGAAGACAGAGCAGTTAGCAGTGCTGTGAATTGAGTGGGGAGGGGATAGCATATGCAAGAGTCCGGTATGATGAGGAACAGTAAATAACAGCTGAAAGAGAGAAATATAGCGAGAAATATAGCCAGGAAATGAGTTTAGAAACGTGGAGCAGCTAGTCCTAAAGGTAAAGTGACGATATGGATAGAGCTAGTGGAATATTTGACAGTAGCTAGAGGGCTACAGGGAAAAAAGTGTAACGAGATAAATGCATGAGAGAAGAAAAGGGTCAACAAACCTGTAGCTGAAAACAGCCGCAGAGTCGCTAAACTTATTGTTTTATCAGTCATTACCATTTATATGATTGTTCTAAGTTTTATACATTTTTGTGTACTGCTATTTATATAACTGTTCTAGGTTCTATTTATTTGAATGTATTATAATTGTATACCTCTCTTGACTTGTAGACTCCTGAAGCAGGCGTTTTTTGCTGAAACATGGCTCCGTGTCGTCTTTTTAAATTTTCATTTAAACATTTTATTACTTGTACCCACGGTGTCTTTGGAGTGTCGTGTTGATCTCGCTACTTTTTTTGCTGTTCTTTTATTTTTATCCACGTAGCGGATCCTGTTTCTCCACTCTTTGTTGGTTATAGTATACCACTGGCGTAGCAAGGGGGGGCGGGAGGGGCGGTCCGCCCCAGGTGTCAGCTCGGGGGGGGGGGTGCTCCCTGCCAGCCCCCCCCCCGGGCGCATAGACACCCCCCTCCCCAGTGCCCACCCTCCTCCGTCCAACCAGCTCCCTACCTTTAAAAAAATATCGGAATCCAAAGCGAGGCGCAGCGCCTCGCACCTGCACGTAAAAGAAATGTGCACCGTCTCATCGGGCCTTCTCTCGCTCTGTCTGTCCGGCCCTTGCGGAAATAGGAAGTTGCGTCAGCGGAGGGTGGGACAGACAGAGCGAGGGAAGGCCCGATGAGACGGTGCATATTTCTTTTACGTGCAGGCGCGAGGCGCTGTGCCTCATTTCGGATTCCGATATTTTTTTTAAAGGTAGGGAGCTGGTTGGACGGAAGAAGGTGGGCCCGGGGGGGTGTCGATGCGCCAAGGGGGGGGATGTCATCGGGCTGCACCCGGGGGGGGGGTGCAACGGCAAACCGCCCCGGGTGGCAGCCCCCCTAGCTACGCCACTGTAGTATACTACTTACAATGTCAACACATTACGTAATAGAACATTTTAATTGATAGTGAAGAGTAAAGCAAAGATGTAACATACAGATAGGTAAGAGAGTAAGAGGAGTTAGAAAGTAACGTGACTGATTTAAAGAAAGTTGCACATGAGGTCAGAGAGATGGATAAATATTATCTCAGCTAGGATAGGAGTGGATATTGCCGCTTGCCGAGGCCACTTGTTACCCCAGTTGTAATTTCCATTACCACACATTCAGCCCAGATTTTACCACATTTTAGTAAATGAGTCCCTAAGGGGCCCTTTTACAAAGGTGCAGTAGGGCTACTGGGAGGGTAGCACATGCCAAAACACCACTACTGTGGAACACACCCAGACGCCCTGCAGTAATTTTTTGTTAGAAAATATTTTTCCATTTTCTAGCATGGGGGCGTGGTGTAGGCATGTCTGGCAATAATCAGCCATCATCGCACATTATCCGATTACCACATGGTGAGCATGTGAGCCCTTAGCACCTTCTTTTTTTTTTTTTTTTTTTTTATTTAACCAACATCATACAAAGCAGAATAAAATAATCCACTTAGTGTACAATACCATAAATGCAGAATTATATGTATCAGATAAAAATAGCACACTTTCCTTGGAACAGTGCTTTGATGGGTACAACTCTGAATGAACATTTTCTCATTATATTTCCCCTCTTCCCTCCTACCCAATTCACGCACACTCATTCCATATCCACACCTTTCATACAGTCAGACATTCCCCAACATTCTCATTCATTCTTCAGCCTCCCCACTCTCATTCCTTAGGGGTCAACATTAAATGGCAGTAAGGGCTCCGGCAGTAAATTGCCGCTTGCTAATGTTTTTAATAGTGCACGGCCATTTATGACTTCCATTTAAAATAACGTAGGATGTTCCTGCACGTTAAAAGCCCAGATTTAATGCAGCACTTTTTAGGGCATTTATTTTTTTTAAATATGCAGGTTGTGTGCTAATGTTCCTGTTACAAGGAATTAATTTATACTTGGGGATAGCTCTAGAGCACTCACTAATGTTTATCATTTTTAATATATATATACACACACATATTTTTTAATTCTCCACCAGTTGCCGATTAAAGCAACAATATTCACAATTGCAATGAATTAAGCATTAAGTACACTTATTGGATTACATTAACCTGCATTACCAGGTTTATGAAAGAACAGGAGCACTATATATTTAGATTCAAAAGGGTTTATTAAGTTACAATATGATTAATGCAATCGTATAAATAAGGTTACAAGTGAGAGATAGTTCTTTTAAGAGATCTTACAGAGAATCTGTACTTCAAAGTAAAGTAGCAGGTTTTTAAAATCAGAAGTTAAAACTTACAGAACAGTCTTTGTTATAGAGCATGCTGTGGTCCAGTGAAGAGCCATGAGGCAGAGGCAGCAGATTTCCAAGAGCAGATACCCAAGAGCAGGCAGGTCCCAAGAACTTGAGCTGGGCTATTTCCAGGCTTTTTATAGTTCATGGTGGGTGCATGTCCTGGATCATTTGCTTCCTGGTTTCCAATGGATAATTTGCAAGGCATTATGGTTAATGTAGTCTGTTCACATGATCACATTATAAGTCTTTCCTTTCTGCATATGTCCTGGCATCTTCATGTCTGATAGCTGATGGGAGGGGGCAGGTATACATCTGATGATAGGCAAATGTTTTGTTTATGCTTTTCCTCTGAAGTCTTTGTCTTCAATGGGTTCTCCAGACTTTCTGTCTCTTGGGTCTTTGGTTTTCGGAGATGTCTTGATGAGCCTTCAGGTACCCACCTTAGTCACGCTTTTGTTACCAGTCCTTCAAGTGGGAGGAGAAGGAAGCTATATCCCAGTACCTTTTGTCTCTGTTAAGTGTTTGTAATTGACTAGCCCTGCTATCAGAAGTTCCCAGGAAAGTAGGGGGGGTGAGAAAGAGGGACTTGAAATGAAAGCCAGTTTCTCTGTTGCAGTTTCAATATGTCTTTTAAAAGCTGCATTTTTATATTGGTACCTGATTCAGCATAATTCTGCATATTTCAATAATTCTGCTGCATATTTAATTCTGACAATTGAACTGACATGTTACATTCCCATTAGTGTGTGGAGCTTATAAGAAACTAAGAGGGTCTTTTACAAAGGCGCAGGTAGCATTATTAGCGCACGCCAGGGCTGCCGAGAGGGGGGGACAGGGGGGACAAAATTCCCCGGGCCTCCGGGGGGGGGGGGGGGGAGCCTGGCGCCGCTGCCGCAGTCCGGCCCACCTGCCCTCCGTTGCTCCCTGGCATTGAACTTAAGCGCCTCACCTTCGAAAGCGCAGCAAGCAGCGGCAGACCACTCCTTCCTTCTGTGTCCCGCCCTCGCCTGACGTAACTTCCACGAGGGCGGGACACGGAAGGAAGGAGTGGTCTGCCGCTGCTTGTTGCTGTGCTTTCGAAGGTGAGGCGCTTAAGGTCAGTGCAGAGGGCCCGGGGGTGGGTGGAGGGGGGGGCTGGCGACCTAAGGTGGGGGGTGGCCCCAGGGGCAGCCTTGTCCCGGGCCTGGCCCAGTCTCTCGGCGGCCCTGGCGCATGCCAAAGGCTAGAGACGCCCATAGGAATATATGGGCATCTCTAGCGTTTAGCGCAAGCATATTTTTAGCATGATCTAAAAACGCTAGCGCGCCTTTATAAAAGGCCCACTAATAGGAGCCTTACCGCCTCCTGTTTTGGAGATGCCGAGTGCCTCTGCGTTAACTCTGCATTATCAGTTAGCATGCTAATCAATAATGGCATAGTTGGATAACACAGGAATGCACACTCTCTGTGCCCTCCGAAAATATTTTTTTAAATATCGGATCGGTAATGTGTAGTTAGTGCACACAAACAGGTAAAATACTGCAAACCTCTTTCCCACTTAAAAGGGCCCCTTAGTAATGTAAACATCAAAGTGCACAAGGCGAGTTACATTCCCTATGTTTACTAAGGTGCTCATGTCCTCCATTCCTTAATAATCTTTAATTAGAGATTATAGCAACAATAAATCTCATTGAAGCAGGGCTGCAGTTTTTCTGGGGAAGGTTGGCTAAACTTTCTTGAACCCTGCAACAGTGGGGTATGTTTGGAGGGGGGGGGGTTCATAGCCTACCTCAGTGGGTAATGATTGAACTAGCACCCAACAGTACCAGTCTAGTTTTCTGCGCTCCAATTAGCAGGCATAAAATGTTAAAACATTTGTGTCACTTCCATTTTTCATGCTCCTGCAAGAGAGCTTCAGTGCAGATCTGAATAAGCCAGTTGTTGAGCACCATGTAAATGAATTTTTTCCCCCCAAAGACAAAAAGCCAGCTCTGGGAGGCAAGCCCCAGGCAGAAAATGCAGACTGAGAAATGCGGTCTCTACAGGGACACCCTTGGAATGTCTTCTCATTACCTTGTTCCCAGACCACATGCTGTCCTTGGGATATAATTGCCCATTAAAAGGTCTGGTTGCCTCTTTTCCTAGCAAATTAAGAATAAACCTAGAGCTGTTTTAATTAGATGTGGGCATCAAAGGCTCTACAGCTAAAGAAATGATTATAGTCTGTGGAAAAAAGAATAAAACAGTTCTGATTAAATTGAAGTAAAAAATGAATCAGACTTAAAAGAAAAAGAAACATTATATACACTGAAATATAAAACACGATGGGAATGCCTTGTTTTAGTGAATAATTTTGAATATACAAAAGTAAATTATACAAAACTATACACAGACCACATTAAGGAGAGAGGCAGAAATCAACCAAATCAATCCAAAGGAATTCTATAAAAGAAAAAAAAAATCAAAAAGAAAACCTGAACATACAACCATAACAGGCCTGGGATCTATCTTGAATTATTATACCCCCCTACTAAACAGCAACGTCTTTATTTGTAAGTAATCATTCCAATTGTGCTGAATAAAAAAGCACATATCTGGAATTTTGATAACTAATCAAGCACTGTATACCATGCAACATATTCGGTTAGACACGGATATTCAGCTCATAACTGACTATGTTGAGCAGTTAAAATAGGCCACGTAAATAGGCCTATCTTTAACTACCAAAAAGTTAACTGGTTAACGTTGAATATCGGTTTAACTGGTTAACTTTTAGCGGTTAAAGAAACCCCTGATATTCAATGGTGGTCGCTAGAAATGGCCTAGCATTGAATATCAGGTTTTAACACCAGCGGCAGATAGCAAAAGTGCTGCCCACCGCTGGCTGAATATCAGGCCCTGTGTGTCTGAATGCTATTATAGAATAGGCTTTCACCATGTGCCCAGTTATAGAATTTCCCCCATATAAATATATGGAAGAAATTTGTGGAGTTTTACCAGGAGATACAGTGGTGGAAATAAGTATTTGATCCCTTGCTGATTTTGTAAGTTTGCCCACTGACAAAGACATGAGCAGCCCATAATTGAAGGGTAGGTTATTGGTAACAGTGAGAGATAGCACATCACAAATTAAATCCGGAAAATCACATTGTGGAAAGTATATGAATTTATTTGCATTCTGCAGAGGGAAATAAGTATTTAATCCCTCTGGCAAACAAGACCTAATACTTGGTGGCAAAACCCTTGTTGGCAAGCACAGCGGTCAGACGTCTTCTGTAGTTGATGATGAGGTTTGCACACATGTCAGGAGGAATTTTGGTCCACTCCTCTTTGCAGATCATCTCTAAATCATTAAGAGTTCTGGGCTGTCGCTTGGCAACTCGCAGCTTCAGCTCCCTCCATAAGTTTTCAATGGGATTAAGGTCTGGTGACTGGCTAGGCCACTCCATGACCCTAATGTGCTTCTTCCTGAGCCACTCCTTTGTTGCCTTGGCTGTATGTTTTGGGTCATTGTCGTGCTGGAAGACCCAGCCACGACCCATTTTTAAGGCCCTGGCGGAGGGAAGGAGGTTGTCACTCAGAATTGTATGGTACATGGCCCCATCCATTCTCCCATTGATGCGGTGAAGTAGTCCTGTGCCCTTAGCAGAGAAACACCCCCAAAACATAACATTTCCACCTCCATGCTTGACAGTGGGGACGGTGTTCTTTGGGTCATAGGCAGCATTTCTCTTCCTCCAAACACGGCGAGTTGAGTTCATGCCAAAGAGCTCAATTTTTGTCTCATCTGACCACAGCACCTTCTCCCAATCACTCTCGGCATCATCCAGGTGTTCACTGGCAAACTTCAGACGGGCCGTCACATGTGCCTTCCGGAGCAGGGGGACCTTGCGGGCATTGCAGGATTGCAATCCGTTATGTCGTAATGTGTTACCAATGGTTTTCGTGGTGACAGTGGTCCCAGCTGCCTTGAGATCATTGACAAGTTCCCCCCTTGTAGTTGTAGGCTGATTTCTAACCTTCCTCATGATCAAGGATACCCCACGAGGTGAGATTTTGCGTGGAGCCCCAGATCTTTGTCGATTGACAGTCATTTTGTACTTCTTCCATTTTCTTACTATGGCACCAACAGTTGTCTCCTTCTCGCCCAGCGTCTTACTGATGGTTTTGTAGCCCATTCCAGCCTTGTGCAGGTGTATGATCTTGTCCCTGACATCCTTAGACAGCTCCTTGCTCTTGGCCATTTTGTAGAGGTTAGAGTCTGACTGATTCACTGAGTCTGTGGACAGGTATCTTTCATACAGGTGACCATTGCCGACAGCTGTCTGTCATGCAGGTAACGAGTTGATTTGGAGCATCTACCTGGTCTGTAGGGGCCAGATCTCTTACTGGTTGGTGGGGGATCAAATACTTATTTCCCTCTGCAGAATGCAAATAAATTCATATACTTTCCACAATGTGATTTTCCGGATTTAATTTGTGATGTGCTATCTCTCACTGTTACCAATAACCTACCCTTCAATTATGGGCTGCTCATGTCTTTGTCAGTGGGCAAACTTACAAAATCAGCAAGGGATCAAATACTTATTTCCACCACTGTATATAAGAAGGATGGGGAAGGGAATGGAGAACAGTAGGAAAAGGCTCCCTTAAGGGGAAGGCCCAGCTAGCAGAGCTGGGACTAAAGGATGTTTGTGTACTGCAAAGGGAGATTTACATCAGTAATTAGGGTATGTATAGGGCTGGATGGCTTATCTGCCTCTTTTTATAAGGTATTTAAAATTATAATTGTCCCACCATTGGTAAAACTATTCAATTTTTTATGAAGTGGCAGAGAACTTTCTCTTACAATGAGCAGTCATCTAGCAGGATGTTCCTGAAAGTGAGGGAAGACTCTGCTGGTTGCACTTCCTATCACTCCATTTCACTATTGAATACAGATATCAATGGGTCATGTTCAGCTGGTGATAGTGAGTGTTATTTTAACGGCTGATCATGACTAAGTTAAACCTGGATATTCAATGCTGGGCCGTGTCTGAGCATGGGCATTTGACTATCCACGTCATCAGCAATACCCGGAAGTTATGCGAATATGGGTGATATTCAGTGCCAGACTCAAATAGCTCAATGGGTAAAGTTAAGACTTTGGTCCTCCTTGTCCAGTTATCTATGCGAGTACTTGGACTGAATATTGCTAGTGCCTGCATAACGTCTGAGGCTGCCAGAAGGCTGGAACCCTGGTGGGCCTGACCACATCTTGGCAGCTCTAAGACAGAGGCCTTCATACAGGGAGGCTTGCTAAAAAACAGTAAAGCATGGAAGTAACTGAGCTAGGTGACCTGGGAAGGGAAATCTGTGGTAGTTGTGAATGAAGGCTTATGGTTCTGGGATCTCAACTTCAATTCTGATCAAGTTGGAAGCCCAAAGGAACAAGAAGAAACTGCCCTGCCCCCCAAAGAAAGTGATCTGGCACAGCTGGTTGAGTAAGAGATGATGATTGGATGGATGGTCTGGTGGAATCTGCATTCTTACTTGCTAGGGTCAGGTTTAATGTTTACTTAGTGGAGGATTTAAATAACAACCCCACACCTGCCCAAATCATAGCAGAAGTAAAAGAAATAGGATCTGTAAGCATTTATTCTAAGTTTAAGAAAACTCTCTGATGCATTTAATGCAAAGTGCTTTGTTCTATAATTTTCAGTCATGGTAGAGATGCATCTTGTTCTTAAGTAAGAATTGTACAGTGGCTTTTAACATCTTGGCATCACACATAGCTCCTGTGATGCAGTATTCAGTTTCTGCCGCTGTGTACCTGTCATAGGAAAGAGTGGTAAATAGACTTTGGTGAAGAAGGGAATTATAATAGCACTGACTCCAGATTAAATTTAGTTTAGTTTATTGAAATTTTTCTAGACAGCCCTTCACGTCAAAGCAACAAAGTGTTTGCAATAAAAAATTATTAAAATAAATAAACCAAATATTTAAAAAACTTAAATCCAGAGCTGGGATTATGATGGTGATAAGCAGGGTGGCCACCCCTGGTGTCCTGCAGCAACGGATGTCATGCAACACTCTTTCCTTTAACTCTCTCCTTCTTTCCTTTGGTTCTGCACCTTCCTCATCCGCCCAGGATGGACAGGTCATGATGAGGTTACCCACACTCAGTCCTACTCCCTCCCACCATGCATCCCCCCTATAGGCCAGTAGCAAGAGATACATTTAATCTGATGCTGTCTCCTGC